>NW_011887773.1:260897-282663 GCF_000806365.1 Fopius arisanus | reverse complement strand
GACTACCTTCATTTTAGCATCTTGGCTCAACCTTGGATCGAGTTCGACGTCCAAGCTTGAACTAGCGTTACAAACCAAGGAATAACCAAGGTTGGTACAATCTTGAATTCCAAGCTTGAGCCAAGCTAGGTTAGGCTTGGTCCGAGCTTGGCCCAAGCTCGGACCAATGGTTAATCCCCACCTGGGATATATCTCGGGTTCTATCGTTATTTTGAATATACTAGTTCTTTACTCATTGCCCATCACCTTGATTATTACTGAATCAATTGCCAGACTCAAAAACCGAAAATAATTCACGCAGTTTTTTGCATGATGAATATTTGAATTCTAGGTGCGCGCATTGTCTTGGAGTGCCGTAACTTCCAGTTCCGCACGCAGAAATTATACATGGTCCCGCCTTATTAGAAAGCTTAAATGAATAAGCTATCGAGTGACACCGGAATTGTTTATTTCTGTCTATTCTTGATTGACTTATGATAATTTTATCGAAAAATTTAATTTCCCTGTTTCATCTAAGAAAATAAAATTGGCCGAATTTTCCCATCCCTTCTAGGAAGTATTGAGGAGGAATTGAAACCGTTATGGTAGTTAATCTAGAATTACATTAATTACTACATTTGTCTCTGTATTCCTCGTCATATACCAACCCCGCGAACTTCTTAACATTGCCACCACATTTCCCCTTGGCTGTTTTCAATGTCATGGTTCGGATGAAGCTATCGTTTCCTACATGAGTATGAATGCCTTTGCTTAGAGTGAATTGTTGTGCTGGTAGATTATCTTCCTTTAAGCCAACTACACGGAGAGAAAAATCTATTAATTTTTATATTGTGATTCCGATAAAAACTACTGTGCTACCTTACAATCTAGGTGTAAACTGCAGGCCTGAAAAAAATTACTATGCCATGCAGTAACATTTCTTCATCGGCCGAGCAAAACTTCGTTATCGGCCAAATAAAAATTCATAATCGTCGCAACAGTTACCAATGTTAAATTCAACTTCGGTAAGAATCGAAAACATTCGACGTTCATCGCTAACCAATCATATTGGGTTAAAAAATATTTGGAGAAAATGCTGTGTAGCACAGTAAAAATTAAAAGAGAGCACAATAAAAAATACCGATCTGGATAGGAATTTTTGAAGCATTTCTATCAATTTTTCTTTCAAACTCAAACAAAAAATGATAGACCTTCAAATTTTATAGTACTGTTTAGTAAATTTTATGGAGCCACACATGATTAATTACGGAATGTATAAGAAAATTCGACATATTGATAGTAATTTTTATTTGTGAATCGAAGAAGTTCTAGCATTCTAGTATTTTGCACCACGATTGTAGTGCTCGGCACAGTAATTTTTCTTAGATTTTCTCTCCGTGGATGGTGTCTTCTTTAATGAAGTGTTCTCCTGTAGTCCCTTTTGATCGTAGTCTCTTTTATCAAATACGAGATCTACTGCGCACTCCGTGCGCCGAATTCGAATTTCGACTTGGGATTCGTGTTGACCACTAAGGAATCAGTCTTACGAGTTTCGACTCAGGCGAACTTCATTTACGTATCTCTGCTTTCATGATAAGGAATAGCCTTTTTCGAAATATATTCCGGCCTATTCTGTCCCTTGTCTCGCTAATTAGTCCTACCCTACCGTATGCATGCAGCCAAGGATTCTGCACTATACCGTTGCACTCTTCTATGGAACTTCCGGCTAACCGGTGTATATTGAAATATTCGATTTGTCAAGGAATCGAATTGACAACTTTCAGAATACTACGCTGTCCCCTAGTCCTTCAGCTACCGACGTCGGTGATCGTTATATATTCGTCATTTATATATTCGCCGTGTCAGTTAGTCCAAAAATCTTGTTTAACTTTTGAATATGCTGCTTGAATTGACGATGGTGCAGTAATGAATGTTTCAGTGATGAGATTACTAACGACTCCCAGAAATAGAGCCTTCACGGCAAGGCATACCAAAAATTCCGACCCATACCTTCACTCGATTCTTGATACCGAATTTCTTTTCTTTCATGAAAAAAGGTCCACAATAGTTGGGCGTTTGGCGTAGTGCCTTGATGACCGTAGTGAAAGTTTCTCCTTATGTTCAATAGATAATTGCCTGAAGGGCAGAGTCTAATTCCTCAACTGTAATTGCTTTTCACAATTTTTCAGTCTCAGGCTAGTTGCGGTTATACAGTGAAGTTTCTTGATTGATGAGTACCAAGTGGAACCATTGCCTTATCATAAAGTTTTTCCTGTTTTTTTTTGTTGGACTGGGTTGGTCTTTTTTGTTCCTCTGTTTGGGCGCGGATTTTATGAATTCTGAGCGTACTTCGCCTCGAGGCCCCAGAACTGCTGGATTTCCATGGGTCCTCACATGCGTTCACTTAATGATGTTTGTTTTTTCTTGAATATTCGCTCTTTAATAATCGCAGCGATGTACTGAGCTGTTGAAGGGCACAGGGGTGGGGAGAGAATATTGGGGCCAATATTTGGCTTACCCTACGGCTACACTTGACCTCCTTTTATAATTATACTGCTTCACGACTATTTAGGGCGGTTAAGGGGGGGGGGGGGCGGGTTGCCTCAACATTCTGTCTCTTCACAGGCTTGTTGGAAGATGTATGGTTTGGGAAGGGGGCATCAAAATTTTGTCTCCTCACAGACATTCCACCCGTCTTTGGTCGGCAAATAGTCAATCTGGAGAAGTTGCGTAGCATCGGTCTGGTCGCATACATTGTTAAAAGATATATCTTTTACGGAATCGGCACAGCAGCAGGTGAATTTTTTTTCAGGATTTTAACCTGAGTGTCTTGTCTTCTGCAATTTCATTTGAACTTGACATTACTTATGTGATCGATGTTGTTCGGTTTTGGTAGGGTCTGATTTGAAACCATCACCCAATCAGGCGTAGTCATCCCGCACGTAGGAAGCCCGGTAGTGCATTCTCCACCAAGACGAGACAGGTCTCTCTCATTCCTCGTTTGGAGACGACCCTAGACGCTATGTCCAACTCTGAGAGCTTGGATTGTATTGTGAGGCTGTATTGGCAATTTAAAAAACATGATGTAACCTGGGACAACGATGAACAGGATTTCATTTGCAATGGTGTTGTTTCAGTTCCTCCGAAATTGTCGTGAGGTCTGAACAAGCCTCTTGTTGTATTACGAATATTTGGTCCGTTGTGGAAGACAGCTCTGGTTTTTTTACATTTTTCCCTATTTTTTTTTCACTTTTTGTTCGACGAAAAAATATCGCTGGGTTCCTTTCAAGTCTAAATATAATAATTTACATAAATTCATCAGTGATGTTCCATTTAATGAAGTTTTATTTTATTATTCTTGTTTCACCATCACCTCTTACTATTGCATTTTCATAGAATCAATGGACCGCCCTTAAGTTACTTCGATAGTAGCTTCTCTTGCCGTTTAACTGATTTTATTTTAAAGTGAAAAATTTTTTGGTTTTCTGGTAGAAGAATTATAAGTCATTTGGGTGCTTGAATTTCATGTCTTCAATTGCTTTTCGCCGCTGGTTTCAATTCATTTCCCGATGATTTCTGTTCTTGATGACGGTGAAGAACGGAATGCTCTTTTCAAATCCACTTGCATATTTTCCATCCATTACTGTGTTGAATGATGCATTGATTGATTGACCAAAACTGTGGATTTGACCATTTTTAGATGATGTATCATGAGCACGCCAGTTAAATTGCTTGGTTTTTTGAATCATAACTTTGATCTGATGAAGTAAAAAATATGTAATTTTCCATACGGTTTGGTCATAGATTAGAGAAGCTTTAAACTAAATGATATTAATTTCTTCTATTTTCGAGAATACATGTAGGAAATCTTATCAGACTACTAGTTTGTTCACGGGTATCAGTGATTGAAATGGCTAACATTATCGAGGGTCTTAGGTCTTTTTTAAACAAGGCATCTTAGGAGCATAGTCTCCGAAATGTTATTTTCACATACATTCATAAAGTTTTAAATTGCATTTTTAAAACTGTTAAACACATGTCCAATAATACACATGCCCAATGATAATGGTTTGATAATTACATGTTTCGGTAATGATAAGCCAAGTCCGTAGGATATTGGGAAGCTCACTATACAATGCAGTGACCATGATGATATTCAATGTTCATAATTCATTTATCCACAGTTATCGGGTTATCATATACGAATGATCTTCGGAAGTTTCAAAGTGAAATAAGTCCATAAAAATTACCGAATAAATAATGTGGCCCATAAAAAGAACTCGTATTGCAGCGTTGTTCTAATGCAGTTGAATTATTAGTTAAATATGTTCAACGTTTTTTCAAGAAAAATAGATTAATAGATTCCTGATCATTTTATTTTTAAATCAATTTTAAAAGAGGTTCAAATTTTCAAACACAACAACCAGAATCTTTAGACATATCTTACGTTTGGAAGAGAAACGTCATGTCATCTCATAATTTCTCTGAAACTTTATCATTGTTCTACAAATTTGTACAGTATTTTCCCTAATCTACTCTCATATATTAGTTATCCTACCTGTTTCCTTGTCTTATTTGTAACCTCATGATTTGTTTTCCCATAATATGGGAGAACATTAGACAACTATTTATAAATTAAATTGGAGGAGCATCTTTCAAGCAAGATTTTAATCTGATAGGTAAAAATCAATATTTCCGTTGCTGTCTCTCACTTAACCCATCTCTCTTGGGCTCTCTCTCTCTCCTTCTCTCTCGGCCGTTCCCCTCTTCCCACCTGACCCACACATCAGCTTCGGTAAAGCCTCCCTCGGGATAAGCCGGCTGAGGCTATATCCCATCGAATAAATCCCGGATCAGAGAATAAGTCTTTTTTATATAATTTTTTAGGACCACTAATGCCTCCTCCTTCCATCCCGCTCTGATTCGACCCTGTGTAACTCCATTCTTTCTTTGTTGTATCGCTTACTATTTCTGTCACTCATAAACGTATATATAAATTGGTGTGGGTGATAACACTATGTTCAAGGATTTATAGAAAGCTTGTACTGTGGATTGACTCAATTCATTCTAGTTAAGTTTACTTCATTCAAACATTTTCTCGTGTTATTTTTCGGGAGTCAGCGAGTTATGATTACTTGAAATGGACGAATCCGGTTGAGAAAGATTCACAAAATGATTATAGTGGTTTTATACAGTTGACTTTATAGAATGACATTGAAATTTCAATGTGGTGATTATATTGTGGCTTGGGAATAATAAAATTTCTAGATGAAAATGTTCGATTTCTTGAGGCTATTCCTGACTCTAAGGGGCTGAAATTGGTCTACCTGCGCTTGAAATTATCAAATATTTTCTGATTGTTTCGAGGCACGACGACGAGAGGATGACTCGTTGTTGTAAAAACGTCGCCCGATCACTATCGTAGCTAGCACGCGGGGAAACATGAAGTCGATATCCCCTTAATTTTGAAGGGCGACGGGTATTTGGTGGATTATTTGCAATATTCATATTTCGCTGTAATAGGTTTGCAATGCTCGTCGTTCTCTTTTCCAATAAAAAATCATTTCCAATAGGTTTGTGACCGTTTTCATCAATTCTAGTAAAGCAAAAAAGAAAGATGAAAATTAAAAAAAAATAGTTGTGACCAAATTCGACGCAAGTACTTCGGGTTCGTAGTGGCGCGCCTTACCCGTTAGGCCATCCAGAAATTGTTGTAAGTCAATCATTTTTTTTTGAGCATATAAATAAAAAATTATATGAGTAAAATTATTTGATTTACTTATCTCCAATAATTAAAATTATTCATTTTTTCATTTGGCATATGAATTGCTATATTTCATGGATTATTTCATATATCATCCACGCACTCCTTCATTTTATCTGTAAAACTTAGTCTATAAGTATAAAGATTTAATACTTATAGATTCGATTGCATCATTTAGATATTTTTTGGACTTGATCGATTGCGATCATCGGCTGGAGAACGGCTCTTTATCGAGACCCGATAATCGGTGAGGACATGATCGGCCAATGAACAGCTTTTTATTGGCACTCGATGATCGGTGAGGACATGATCGGTCAATGAACAGCGTTTGATGAGTGATGATCGCTGTGAACATCATCGACTAGTGAACAACGTTTCATCAGGGCCCCGATAATTGTGCAACCAAGCTCCGCCCAATGCTCAGCCGTGTTGTGACGGTCGGCAAACCCTACATAGGTATCTCAATCAATCAAAATACGTATATGCGTTGTCATTAAGTTTTGAATATATCGCGATCTTTCGGTTTTTTTTTCAAAAAAAATTTGTTCGCAGGGTAAAGTTACGAAAAATTCATTCATTAACTTGAAATTTGACACCAGATTTCCTCTTGGCCATGAAATGGTTGATATTGATCATGAAATATTCCACTTTAGATCAAAGTCGATTTCCTTGCATATCTCGAAATCTATCGAACCATTTTCAATGCTTCACCGTTCATCATTTGATCTCTATATCCCTGGCTATTCGTAGCTTCAAACCTCATGCATCTGTCATCTCGGCCCGCCTCTTATCTCGCCTCCAGAATGCTGATGTCATCTACAGCTTCACACCAACTCTTCAGCCCATCCATGTGCCTGAACCGCCGTACGCCAGTGGCCTAGTGGAGACTTTCTCCGGTACTTTCATGTATCTCGTGGATGCCTATGCCCGTTGACGGCAGCTGACTGTAAATTGTACCAAGTTTGCTTTTTATTAGCTTGACGATTGCCTAAAGATGTCTTATCAGTATGTGCAGTATCATCACCGCAGGTATAAGCACTGAAGAACATCTGAGTGGCTCCTGGAGTTCAGACTGACCAAGCATCTCCACCTCTCCAAGCTTGTTGAGACTCGGTTGGGCTATTATCACTCCTGGCTCTCAGGTCTGTCGGGTGAGAAACTAAGGAATGAGTAGCGTCATCTTGCTGTTATCCCTTGCTCCTCTTCCCAACGAAGGTTGCCGAGAGGCTGGTATTTAATCAACTGTCATCGTTGCTACTGGAGCAAGGCTTGTTAATGATGTAAAAAGGAGGTTTGACGGCTGTAAGGTTACCATTCTGGTCTTGTTCGTTTTTTCTAAAGTATCCACAGTCTCTCATTCTCTGCACGTTGCCGAACTTTGCCGGCTTGGTTTCTCTTCGCATGCGGCGATCTGGTTTTGGTATTATTCGACTGGTCGTTCTCAAGCAGTGAAGGATGGTCTCGAAACCAATGGCGGGGTGCCCCAACGATCTCTCCTTTGCCCACTCCTGTTCTCCTTGTTTATCAACGACATCGGCAGGTCGAACCTGGCAGCGCGACGGTTGCTGTATGCTGATCATCTCCAGATTTACTAGGTATGCGATCCATCTGATCGTGCCTTAGGCATCAGACGTATAAATGAAGATATCACCAGAATCCAGGAGTCTGCCTCAGCAAATTGCCTCCAATTCAATGTTAGTATGACTACAGCTCTGATTTTGGGAGCCAAACGTTTGTGAATGCTGTGGATGCTGCTCTACTGCCCGTTGAGTCGGTCAGAGTATTGTACGGAGCCTAGGTGTCATTACTGACAGCAAATTGACCTTCCGACATTAATTCTGGTCTATCAGTTATACTGATCTATTGCTCGGAAAGCTGCTGGTCAATTCCCTGATTTTTGCTCACATCTCCTATTGCCTAGCTGTTCTCCAAGAGATGGGCTCAGTGCTGGATCGCCAACTGCAGCACCTCATTAACAAAACCGTGCGATGGTCTCATCTCTACCGCTCGATCAAGTCTTGGATGGCTCACCATCTCTGGCGCTAGAGATTATACGATTGCGACCAGCATGTACCAGGCGCGATGCACTGGTGAGCCAGCTTATCTGGTGGAGCTCTTCGCTGCTTACACTTCCAGCAGACCTGCCACGGCTTATTCTGGAACAGCAGGCAGTTGTGGTGCCAAATTTCAGGACGGATACCTTCACAGCATCTCTGGATGTGGCTGGCTTTGCACTGTGGAAGAGTATCCCGACAATTATAAGGAAATTACCCTCTTCCTCAGGTTTCAGCTCCAGTTTAGGCCCTGGTTCATTGACCGGGAGGAACTTGCCTGGCTTTTGCTCGCTCTATTGTATCATATGCTTTTGAGCTAAAGTTTCTTTTCTTGCATATCTCATGTTTTGCCTGAATTGTTTCTCAATGTTTTATCCTTAATTTTTGTACTTTATTTTGTATTATTTAATCTTCTGAACAATAAACACCTTATCCTATCTTATCGTATCTTTCAAAATATTCGTCCCAGTTGATCGAAATGTGTATACCTATTCATTGTAAGTTTTCGGGATATTTCCATTCTGTTTTTTATAAAAAATGTTGTTATCAGGGTAGATTTTGAAAAAATTGTCCCATCAACTTAAAATTCAGTACGAAGTTTCCTCCCAGCAATTAATTATTTAGGAATGAAAAACGTCTAAATCCGACCATTAATTCAAGAAATATTCAACTTGGCTTAAAATTGATTTTCTTGAATGTGCTGAAAGCTATTGAACCGATTTCAACTTCATGCCTCTCAAAATATTCTGCTGAAACAAATGAAAGAAATCATACAAAATGAGCGCCTTCTCTAGCAGTTCGGAAGCGTACCATCAATTCATTGACGGCAATGACAGATTGAAAAAAATCGCACAAGGACATGCTCATTGTCACGTCCTCACTGTCATATAGTGGCAACCTTCTGCTTATTTAGATTTTCTGTCAATATTTGATCGGATATGTTGGTGAAATTGTCACCAGAGTAGAGACATAGTGATATGCTCAAGCATCATTCACGTGCCTTTTATTGAGTGAACTGTGAACGAGGGTAACACTTCGCCGTCAGTAGCGGTCTCCCTATCTGCGTTTTCCATGTGACTCCACGGTCAAATTCACGTTGATAGACAATTTCACCCAACCGTCTATTTACAAATCGTATCTGTCATCTCATGTCTTATTTGATCGCACATTCGAACTTGTCCGCCTACCCTACTTTACCCTACCATTAGTTTTCGATATCGTTATATGTCATTTCGATACCTGTATCATGATCATGATCAAGCCTCTGTACCGCTGTCCGATCCATCTGTTTTGTCATTCACTTAAAAAACCAATATGATCGCCCGTTTTTTGCGCAAGTTAGCTATTTTCATTCTCCGAAGTTTCACGTCCATTTCGAGTATTCCATATCACCCCGCTATACTAATTGTGACCTGACTATCCACCCGTGCCTATAAATTGTCTATTTAGGAGAACTATTAATAATCCATTGCTTATTGAAGTGAGCAGTAAGAAATCCCGTCTTTCGCTAAAGGCACTCGGTATAGGAGTCTGCCAATCGTCTCCCACAGTTTTTTTCGGAGCGTCTTTGGAACCGCTAAAAGATGTAATTTTTTTTCTTAATAAACGAGACCGGCGTAATAAAAAATAGTTGTTTAATATGAATCACTTGAAGAACGTACTCATGTTTTAAGATTATAAATAGAAATAATCAGATAATAATTTAATCGTTTATTTTCGTCTCTTTTAAAAAAAATGAGATGATCCCGAGTGGAAATTTTGGTCAAGTTCTAGTCAAGACTGGATCAGGTCATACTTGATGATTGATCCGGAAGTGACACGGTAACTGGATCAAATTTTGATCAGACATGTAACGCAAGTTTAAATCAAGACTTGATCAAACTCTTCTGATCCGGTTTAACGGTTCCGGATTTGATCAAGTCAAATGTATCTAAATTGGATGACTGGAATATCGAAAACAATAATAAATATTAACCATAACTCACTTAAAACAAAAGATAATTAATTTTTTCTATTATATCTGACCGCTCTTAATGAAGCCCGATTGTAATTAGCGATGAAAAAACCCTATTATTTTTGACAATGCTGGGGATCGAACCGAGGATCCTACGATTACTAAACCTACGCCCTAACCACTGGACTACCGCACTATTGTTTTTGAGTAGATTCTTTTTACCTACACAATCTGCAAGGGAGTATTTGATGACTTTGAAATTATTGCATGTACATTCTGAGCGAGAAAACATATTCGGTTCAAATTTTATTTCATTATTAAAAGATAATTATAATAATCATAACACAATGAACAGATGCAAGTTTGATGATTTTTTTAGACTCAAGATAATGCGCTCTTATGTTTGATACTTCACTATATATATTGCCCTTGCTTCCTATACATTTGTGATTCTTTTTTATCGAGCTATTCAATTGAAAATCAAGGGAATTGAATCGGAAGGAGAACAAATTGTGTTGAGGCAGCTTGATCTCAGAGTGAGATCATGTTTATCTGACTTGCTGGGTCAAAACTTGGTCAGGACTTCATCAAGTGCCATCTGATCAGGCATGTTTGACCAGAACTTGATGTAAAGCCACTTGTAGTTTATAGGGTCCAATATACTGGCTCGAAACTTGATCAAGTTTTCATCAAGTGTCATCTGATCAGGCCTGGTTGATCAGAACTTGATCTAAATTCGCTTGTAGTTTTTAGGATCCGAAACGTTGGATCAAACCTTGGTCAGGTTCTGATCAGATCTTACCTGATCAAGTGAACCGCACTGAAACTGAATCAAGTTCTGATCGGACTTCAAGTAGACCTGAACTAATTTCCACTCGGGATGGAGGAAGAAAATGGGACCTCCCGAAACAATTCTCATTGGCAGTCGAGGGTTGGGAAAATCTGCCCACACCTTCCACAACTCGATATTGACTGATTGGAGTTAACTCTGAAACATCGATGGTGGAGTGCAAGGAAAGAAAAATTCAGGCCCGAGGTCATGGATCATTGGTTTCTTAGTTTTTCTCTCCGTGCGTCTGACAACACACTCTCAGGCTGGGGTCATAAAACTACTTGTGCGGCGTTGTGATTCGCAAGTCCACCGTAGCTCTTCAATTCAAAGTACGTCTTTCATCATTTCAAGACTTTTATCATTTATCTTACACGACAAACTGCGAAGTCCTTCATGACGTCGTTTTATTTCTTCAGTTTCTCGTAATTGATTTTTACTTAAAAACAAAGCGCAGAATGTAATTAGCCGTAAAATCATTGAAAATGAAGTTTTTTAGTTTTACATTGTTGTAGTCGATAGGAAGTTCTTTGTAGATCATGAAATTGAGTAACTTTAACGTTTAAGAATAAGTATTTGTATTGTAATAATGCAAATTATCTTTTCGTAGAATCAGTGGGGCCAAGAGTCACGTGATGCATCATGTTTTCCTTCTCTTTGCATTCCTCTCCGTCTAAGTGTTCAGAAACCATGTGTTTTAATAATTTAATTATTTAAAGTGCTAATTATTATAATTATTATTATTTGTAAGCCCATAGCCCCAGGTATAAATAACTGTTTTTTTTTTAATGCAAATTATACATAACTAGGTTCAATCAACTTAGGAAGCTTTTTATTCGCATCTCTTCCGTTTTTGAGAGTGCTTTTCATTTAAATTGTGACATTTTTTTTCTACATCTTCTTGAAAAATACTATTATACCGTGTTAATTTATTTCTACAGGGTTTGGTCTGCACGAAGATCATCAAATTCTTCATCTAGGATGATTATTTCAAGAATGAGTTAGACTCTAATTTGCGTTGACCACAGATTCGGAAGAAATTCCTCAACCCTGGATTCACACCGGAGGACGATAAGGGTCTAGCAGTGTCTCCCCAAGGACTTCCTGCTTGACCAGCAGGTGTTCAGTCAAGAACACTTCCAGGAGTACATCTCTACAGACGTCGTATTTTCATCCAACAAGATGGAAGAGGCATCTCCTAGTATCAGCAGCAATAGCCTAAGGCAGGGCCCGGCAACCTGGGCTCATTAGGCTCACGCGGCTCCCGAGCTTCCTTAGTCAGAGCGGGGAGAGGGACCTCATCCACTTAACAAAACTACCTGCTCTAATTCGATATCTCTCTCTGCTTGAGCTCTGGTTCGACCGATGCCGGCAGAGGGCCACCGTGCGATCGAGAGGGAATTTTGATTTTCCATCAATTTGAATTATAAATATAATTTTTTCTATTCGAAATGGGCAGCAATATGAGGAAAAATTATTTTTTCGATGTTCTCATGATGAGGAATCTGCCTTGACAATTAGTTTGTCTCCAGACGATATTTGCAGCAATGAAACAAATAAAATAAAATACGCAACGAAACTCTCGGGAAATATCCGATTAATTTTCAAGGTCGAGGGGGACTTGGCTGGATTTTTTTTTCATTCCAATTTCAAGCAATTAAATGTGTGACATTTCATATGGTAACAGTAGAACGGTTTCATTAGGAAATCTCAATTTTCAATTTTTTTTCAATTTGTTGATCAATAATGTCCAAGGATTCTCCTCCAAATCGGCTTATGTCGAGGTAAAGTCTTTGAACTTCATTTTTTCTAATAACAGTTTTGGGGTTCGATACGCGTACCAATTGTTTATTGGATATTGTCATGGCTTAGCAACAAACGAGGAAATATTCGAAAAATATTCCAAGTAAAACCGTTTTACTTGTACCACGTGACGGAAAATGCCAGCATTTGATTGGTTGAAATTGGGATGAAAAAAACCATCAGGAATATAATATAATATATAATAGAATCTTCCAAAAATAACCGTGGCAAATGTTTATTTTTCACACTTAGAGTGGCATTATTTGGTAAGAAAATAATAATTACCGAAAACCAATTCCTAAATATATTCTTGAGGGTTTTTCATTGTAAATTTTAATTTTTCTATTTTTTATTTAAAATTTGAAACTGAAAATTTGCGCCAATCCTTGCGGGTCAGCCATTTTTATGCGACTCGCACGCCACTCTACGTGGTTGGCTGCAATATTGTCACTGCTGGGACTTATTCGCTCACAATGGTTGTCTAATTGGGTACTCATTAGGATGAGAGAATTATCCCGACCCCAGTAATAGGCTGGCTCCCGACTACCTGAAGGTTGCCGGGCCCTGCTTTAGAACAGTTCCCGTTCTGGTTTAGATTCTAAAGAATCTAAAGTTTAATCTAAACAGTTGAAAGAGTACTTCAGTGCACTGGACTGCGCATGCCTATCACCCAAGGGAGGGTAACGTAAAAAATGTACAAAAATTAATAGTCGACCCATAATTGTTTTGGCGCATAATATTATTTTATCATTTTTCTTAGAAAAGCACCAGAATAAGGAGAACAGCTTATATAGATAAAAATAGAGAGAAGTGAATGAACAAGAACCTTTTGTTAAATGGGTCTAGATCGTGAAAACTTTGGTTGCTATGAGTCAGTAGAGTTGCAGAGGTCATAGGAGAAAGATATACCTTGTGACTGCGTTTAATAAAAAATTAAAATTCAAGCATAAATAGACTTTATTATTTAGTAATTCCTGTCCATAATCCAACACATAAGAAGATATCTGTTCCTTGGTGAGTACTTAACCGTATTTGATCAGTATCAAACATTTCACAAAAAATATAAATTTTCAATATCAAAAGTAGTTATGCCAATATTTGATCATTACAGGTGAAACTTGAAATATAGGAAAATAATTAATATCCCCAACTTTCAATGAATTATTCAATGATGACAATCATTACATTATTTATGATCTTATGAACTTGATGTTGGCCGAAATAATATTGAATTTGATTGCTGGTTTTCTGATTATGTAGATGTAAAAATTAATCATTTCTTATTAAAGGCTAAACGATTGACAGTCTAAAATGCGAATTGATAATTAGTTGACTATAAAAAGTTCGTTTGATGATATTAGTGAATTTTATACGCAATCGAGCAGTAATAATTGAAATTTATAATTTTGGTTATACCTAACAATTATATCATGTAATATTCACATTGTTCTGTTTTTTAATACATAGATTTTCCAAAGAGGAGAACTTGAAGATCTGAGTGAGATACATGGGCAGACCGGATTGGCTGGCTAGAGAGTGGCATATGCTCTGCGCAGAGTATTTGGCTAAAAATTGCATCGTTTTGTGCGACTTGAAAGCTCGGCTACGGAACGCTTTACTTCTAACAATTTTCCACCAGAATAACGAAAACCTAGCCATACCGTCTACTACAGACCTTGACATACACTATTTCCACCAAAATATAAAAAATTTATGCATTTTTATAATTGAGGAACTCCAAGAAACTGTTCCTTCAAAATATCTAAATATAATAATGTTTTCAATGAATGTGACTGTCATGATTAATTTTGTATTTTTGAAAGGAAACGTGATGGGAGTTCGAGTTCGACTGGACAAGAAGTAGCTGAGAATTACTCACATACCACATGGCGAATGGAAAGAGAAGGTAAAATCTTAATCATTGTGAATTATTTGAATAAGTATCAGGAATGAGACGAAAGATTTTTTGTCATGTTCACAAATCAACGTCAGGAAATGTCGACGACATGGATGGAAGTGATTTCCCACGACCATACCTATTCCTAGTCGGAAGAACTTACCTAACGTAAGTTGGAAAATCCCTAGGCGAAAATGAAAAAAAATTGTGGGGATAAGAAGACGCTTCAATAGAAGACATGTCGATTCCTGAAGACAATGAAGAAATTCAAAGCGATCGTGACCACTTGTTGACCGGCTTGAGGTATTTATGACGATGGACAGCAATGCCAAGCCGTATTTTCCTCCTCAGTTGGAGGGCAACACAGTGTTTATGCAGCGGTTGATCCAGCTAATGATCTGAAGAATGTTTGTAGTGCTTTAGGGGTTCCGAAAGTTCTTCTACACGATAAGGACAATAAGACTGAATAGAGGTACATGGAAACATTAGGTTTACTTCAACAGGATGAAGAATTACGATGGGGAATAAATTACGTCCAACGCTTATTGAATTAAAAAAAAAAGTGTTTATGTCATTTCTAACCTCGCTTCGCTCGGATAAAAACGCGTTTTCGGCCACAATGACATAAAATAGCATCATAGCCACGGCGAAAAAAGAGATTCTAACTCATGCGCGATTCTAACTTATAATCCTCATCTCCAGCTCGAACTATAAAGTCGCATTCGTCAGATTCCCTTTTTCCGCCCTAGGCGTGAAAAATACTATTTCCTCACCGATGCCCATTTTGAGACTTTTTTCAGCCTATTTTTAGGAGGTAAGATGGCGTTTTTCTATCTCGACGGCAATCAGCTGTTTGCAGTACGTTAAAACCACTTTAATTGTACTACCCCCACAGCTCAGTCTGAATCAGAGCATTTTTCCAGACTGAACACGACGTGAAGTGAGTCGAGTTCCGGTCACGTTCTCATGTGATATTGTTGTATCAGTAATTTGTCTAATCGTCGAGAATATAGGAGAGCTGAAGGGATCGGGAGGGAAACGATGAACTCACAAAAGTATGTGATTATTCCGGACAGGGATGAAGAAGGCGATAAATCTCAGGATATGTTCGATGACGAAGCCACTCAGGATTCAGCGTCAAGTGTTTCAATTAATTTAAGTTCAGTGAGTTACCAACGTGCTATTGATAGCGATCATAACTTTTGCAATGACAACGACGTCCCGTCCGACGTTCTGGACAACGCTCGTGAGGCTGAAGCTTGTACAATTCAGCAAAAATAAATTGATGAACGTCCGTTGTGTTTCGCCTATATCCACAATCTTCGAGCTGACGGAAAAATCCCGCAGGACGTTCTCCAGAAAGCTCGTGTCGCTGAGAGTCGTCTGATCCCGCCAAAATCGAGAAAGAAGTATGGGCAGCAATACGAAAATTCAAAGTCCTATCTTGATAAAACGAAAATTAAAATTATCAACAAAACAGTTTTGCTGGGATATTTTAATGCGTTGTCAAGGAAAACAGTACCTGGATTGTTGGGGACCATCCATTCAATGCTGAAGGCAACGTTACTGACACATAACTCTATCGATATTTCAAAATTCCTAAAAGTTACAAAATATCTATCTGCCAATGAAAAGGCGTCACAACACGAGAAAAAAAAGCAAACACATTTACTCCTAATGAAATTGCCAAATTTCTATTTGAAGCACTCGATTATACTAGGCTTGCCGCAAAGGTAAAAAATAAAATCACAAATAGTTCGTTATTGTGTGTTAGAGTATTCACTTGAAAAATTTAATTTCATCAATCTTTCTCAGGTGGCACTCATTATTGGAATTCATGGAGCCTGCAGAATTTGCGAACTGCACAATTTGAGAATTAAAGACGTCGAAAATCGCAACACGGGTCTTAAATTTAATCTTCTAAAGACAAAGACTGGAGGAAATAGAGGTTTTACTGTTACTGGAGATCATTATACAATTAACAAACGTTACATGGCTCTACGGCCTCATAAAACCCATAAAAACTATTTCTTCTTGAGAAACAATCAAAGTGATCAAAGTGAGTAAATCAAGTGATTGGAATCCACAAGGTGGCTGAAATACCCTCAGTAATTGCTAACTACCTAAAGCCTCCTCACGATATACTGACCATACATTCCGACACACAGGAGCAACTATTGCAGCAAATGATTGAATTGAATAAATTGAAATGCTACATCGACGGTTCTTGAGCTCAGAAAAATAAAGTCTCTGCCTTGATCAACAACACCATCGCAAATGTAACACCACGTCCTTCCACAGGCATAAGAATGAGACCGCCCTGGTGGACCATTCGAGATCTACTCGATAGGCCCTCGATAGAGTGAATCGAGTTGTGCACTGAGTCGATAGGTGTTCGATAGGTATTGTGGATCCACATTACCATCGACTCAATCTCGAACAGCTATCGACTCAGTGCACAACTCGATTCCACCCTATCGAGTGGTCCGCCAGGTCGTTACTGATTTCATCTTCCTCAACTTCTGTTAGCTCACGTTTCTCAACTCCTACTATAGAGCTTGCTGCTCCAACAATAGTGCGACTCGATGCTGAATTTGATTCACCAACTCATAATGACAGAGTGCTACAAGAAAATCCGACGAACTTCGGACTCGAACCTTCACTCTCGAAGAACCAAAATATCTTCACTTCCATAACTGCTCTGGATTCAACTCCTTCAGCGATCATGATAAGGAAAATCCGCAGTACAGGACGGCATATTTGAAAGCATTTTGAAAGATTATTACTTGGATTTTTAATAGTTTATGTGCGTTATCCTGAATTTCGGATGGAAACGTTAAAACATGTGATTTCATTGACATTAAGACAAACCAAAAACTTGAAATATCATGTTCAATGTACTTTAAGTTACCCATAATTAAAAACTGCAGATTACGATGTAATTCTTTACTTTTGTTGGTTTCTGATTTCAGAGTTAAAACGTTAAACCGTTGAATATGTTGAATAATTCTCTATATTTAAATTTCAAAATTCAGCGTAATTTCTTGATGGTTGGTGGCACCGCTCATATTGTCTACTGAAAATTTGGCAACAGACAGGAAAAAAAACGCACTTCGAACTTTTTTCAAATGTTCGAGAATTATCCAATCACCATAAAGAGTATTATATTCTCTCCCCACCCACTATAGATTTTTCACTGTAATCAGCTCAAATTGAGCTCAATAAGTTAATAATCCCCAGTTATAAATAAGAAAAAAATTTTGGAGAATTTTCATTTTTGTTCAGTTTTTTCTATGAGGATTCTATATCAACGAGTACACTAAAAGTTCTGCAAACTGATTTTCGGATATTTATTATGATTTGTATCTATCGGTAAACATGAATATCCCCTTCCACTGATAGTTGCGCTGAGCATGTGTACTTGACCGATTTTTAGATCCCCGACTACTATTCGGAGGCGCTGATTGACTTTCAAATTGCCACACTAGAAGGATACAGGATCGTTTATCCCAGGAATGGGCAACCTCCAGGTAGCTCGGAGCAGAGTCATAAACTCCAGTTAGGAATCCAATAAAGTTTATAACCATGCCAATTATAAGGGTCCTAGTACGATCATAGTGGGGACAGTAGTGGGGCGGCCTCACAGACGCCGTATTGGGGAGCGTCCCATGACGTCTCTGTCAAATGATAAAATGGGGAAAATGGCCGCCGCGATTAATATAAATTTAAAAATCCACACATGGAAAAAAAATTTTTTGAATATGAAGATAACTATTGGTCATTGAAATAAACATGAAGGTACTCGTCAAATTCAGCTTCCCGAATTGATGACATCTTTCAGCTTGCTTTTTAAATTTTTGGTCCAATATCGTCCTTACCGTAAAATATGTCAAGGAGAAAATACCAAACATTGCCGTTTTGGTCGGCTGATGTTGATTCTGAATATAAAAAAGGAATATTTTTTTTCTTAATAATATTTTTTTTTTTCTTCAATTAACATTTTTACTTCAATCAATGTCATTTCTTGAATAAATAATTGCGGCACCACTTGAACATGGCATTGTGGAGTTTGTTCCTTGCCTCTGAAATTAAACAGCTGGTTTTTACATTTCATTTGAAACGTCTGCTTTGAAAATTAATAAAAATGTCATGGTGAAGAAAATTTCACATTTTCCATTTTTGACTCATTTCCGCGCTTTTCCTTTTCTTCAGCGACATTTCTCCTCTTTTCCTGTTCTTGAGGGTTACCCCCCATTTGGTTGATTTCAGCCGAGGAGAAGGCCCTTTACGACGTAGGTCATAAAGGCCCATCACCCGACACAATAAGCTTTCGTTCACCCTTTGTTATGTACTAATAGAGGTCGGGAGCACGACTTGCTCTCAGAGCAGAGGTTGCCCATCCCTGGTTTATCCAGTTATATAGAGATCAATGCCCAGATCACGGAAAATGGCTGCTGAGTTATTACAAATATATTAGAAATTTTGCGACTACCTACTTTTCTCCCAGAAATTTAATTAATAATTTGTCATCTTCCGTAACTTTTGCAGTATTTCTCTAATTTGTTTAACTTTCGAGACTTTTACCATCTGTCTTTTAACTGCGAACTTCTTACTATACTTCTTACCATGCTATTTTGTGTAACTCAGCCAGCGCCCTCGTGATTTTCGAGCCTGGAAAACTTGACACGTTCATTTATTTGTTACGATATTAGTTGGAAATATCCGACCATTCCGAAGCTCGCGTGGCATTATAAGTCAGCGGTGGACAACCTCAGCTCTCGGAGCTACTCCAGCTTCCGACCTCCAGTAGGCAAAATTGTCCCAAGCCATAAAGTTTATGGCTGCACCCCCTTTGGGCCTGTGATACGCTGTGCGTAGGCAAGAGTAGTGGGGATATTCGGCAGTAACTCGGTCGTGGGAAAAGTGAAATAGAAAAATTTTATATTTCTCTAATGGGAATATTTTGTCAATTATTGTTTTTTTTGTTGTCATGCTTTTGATTAGTTATTGGTTGCTTTTAATCCACTTTATAATAAAAAATTCGTAGCTTTCATAGATTTCTTGAAGTAGAAATAATGTTTGGAAAATAATTTTTAAATATTACCCTATTGATAATAGACCTGACTTGACATGCATTTTGAAACTTTCCATTTCTATATTTGTCGCTCCCGATGGCAAATAAAAATTCACAAATTTCTCACAATCAAAAAAATTATGGACGTCTTTTATCTTTAATTGGCGATGAAATTTTGTCTTCTCAAGTTCACGAGTATCCCACTTTCTTTTCCGTCGATGAATGTTGAATCTGAACCATCATCTTTTAATTCCATTCTTTTCAATAAAATAAAAAATGTCCAAACACATGCAGAAAAATTTAAACGATTTTGCCCTCGCATTTCAATCACGCACATGGGCCAAATATATGACAACCTTTGTAATCACATTAGGTCTCTTATAATTGGAACCTTAAGGATGTTCTGCCGGTATTTTGTTATTTTTCTTGTTTTTTTTGTGATTTATTGAAAACTATAGATCGGGTTGGGATATGAAAATATAGGGTTTGTCCGTTCCATCATGATTTATCCTTTCATGAAGTTTCATCACGATACACAAATTTTTATAACTTTTCACTAAAATTTATTGATTTTTTATTAAATTTTAGTGAAAAGTTATAAAAATTAGTGTATAGAAATGAAACTTTATGAACGAGTAAATCATGATGGAACGGACAAATGCTATATTTTGATATCCCAATAGGATTGATAGTTTTCAATCATTCAATCTCAGAAAAACAGGAAAAATAACAAAATACCAGCAAAACATCCTTAATAGTTTTATGGCTAATGCTCCGAGCCTACCTGAGGTTGCCTACCTCTGTTATGAGTGGACATTTTAGATCCGTGTATGTAGAAATCCCTCTCTAGCTCAGGGCTCGGCAACCTTCAGGTATTCAGAAGTCAGCCTATTACAACGGTCGGGATACTCCTCTCATCCTAATGGGTACTCAATTAGCCAACCATTGTGTGCCAATAAGTTCCATTAGTGACGATATTTCTGCCAGCCACGTAGAGTGGCGTGCCAGTCGAATAAAAATGGCTGACCAGCCAGAGTTGCGCCAAGCAAATATTCATCATTAAATTTTAAATAGAAAATTGAAAAATTCAAATTTACAACGAAAAACTCTTAAGAATATATTTCGGAATTGGTTGTTGGTAATTATTAGTTTCCTACTAATTATTGCAACTCTAAAGGTGGAACAAAAAAAAATGGCCATTGTCATATTTGGAACATATTCCTGAAAATTCCATTGCAGATTTTCATATTGCATTTGCAATAAAGAAGGAAATGTTCTCACTATTTCTCTGGTGGACCATACCTCATTGATGGGAATACAAAATTATTTGTTCATTAAGTGGCTCCTCTTAGCCAACATTATGGAATGCTGCTGAATGGAAACCGCAGTAATGTGGTAGATGTTTTCCATCATGAGTAATGGAAAGGAATGAAAGGTGAAGGAAATAGGGAAAAATTTAATTCTAAACAATTTTTATTATTAATATATTTACAATAGTTCTATAGCAACAATCGTATGAATGCCATATTCGTGGAGAATCTCACATTAATGCGATGCTGTTATGAATTGTCAAATTCCTCAAAAGTTTAAATATCTACCGACAAGGTCACAATGAAAACTTTCTAATCATAAAACTAATGCGATCGTTGAAATTGCATGGACTCTACGATATGTGAAACTGAGGTTTGTAATTACTGAGACTCACAAACATAGCTTCTCTGAAGTTCTCATCGCCTAATGCCGACCTATCCGAGGTTTTAATTCGATTCATGTCTGAAAACCCCGATTCGCAAAGATAAGTTATTCCGAAACCAACGAATTTTTCCATTTCAGCTGAAAAGTGTACACTGTTTACGCAAGTAAAATTAACAAATATACTTTCGACACGTTCAAGATCATACATGCAAGTTTTAAGAGCCTAGAAAAATTGGCACAAGTATTGCAAATCGTCTATATCAGGGAACCGTTTACTTAAACCTTCATATAATTGCGGCGTTAATTCTGTGAAAGGCGTGTCGTTAAATGAAGTGTTGCCGAATTCGTTTACTATTGATTGTAACGCGGTGATATTACGCGGTGATACTAGATTTTCATTAAAGCCACTCGAAATCGTTCAATTCACTCTACTGCACCAGCACCAGCACTCCGAAGTGAAGGCTACGTCAACTTACCAGTGACCGTAAACACACTACTCGGATTGAAAGAATCTATTTGAACTCAACCTATGATGACTGTTGCATACCAATCGTTCATTAATAATATTACTACGACAAAATAATTATTTATTGATGTCAACATTGAATGGGAGGAATGGACACTTCGCAAAATGTGGGAAATTGTTTGTTGAAACGTTATTTCTAAATCACCACCTCGAGGGAATTCCCCAAGAAAAACATCTGCTGAACACTCAAA
>NW_011887773.1:207244-260227 GCF_000806365.1 Fopius arisanus | reverse complement strand
AAAAAAAAAAAATATATAAAAGTTTAGTCATTAATTCTTTCGAGTGAAATTAATTTATTAACTCGAAAGTGTTACAATCATTTTTTCTTGATTGTTGGCACACAATTTTGGTCCTTCGAGCCGGATTATAAAAATAGATCAACAAACTTTGAAAAAACTTAGAAGAGAAATAAATTGTTCGACGAAGAACAATCGATAAAAGAACAATAAACAAGTAAGAGTGCAGTGTTTGAACATAAAACAACATTCCAAGATGGAAGATCTGGAGGAAAGAGATATTCGAATTCAATCAACTCTCAAACGAATGAAAATATGGAAGGCGGAAAATGCCAAATTACAAAAATTTCTTTCCATCTACGATAATGCACCTCCTGAAGCTGAAAAAATAGATCAGAAGATGCAAAAATATGAGGATGCTTTGAAAAGCCACGAAGAATTATTGGAAGAATTGGCCACATTGGATCCAGATTATGAACATCACGCAATCGAAGCTGCTTACGACATTGAGAATAGTTATCTGGATAACATAGCACACTACGAAAGATTGAAGGCGATGAACAGAGGAGAAATGCCAACGGTTTCAAGAACTCAATCGGTGATGAGCAGCGCAAATGCAATCAGCCGTAGGAAGGTAAAATTACCAGAACCTTCATTACCCAAATTCAACGGTGATTACGAACATTATTTATCATTCAAAGGAGAGTTCGACTCCATGATTCATAATCGAGAAGATCTCAGCGACGTCGATAAATTGACATATTATCGCGGTGCATTAACTGGACCAGCTCTGGATAAGATCAAAATGTTAGCAATCACCAATGAGAACTACGCAAGGGCGAGAAACCTGATTGAGGAAACTTATTCAAATCGACGTTTAATCATCTCCAGACACATTCGTTTACTGCTTCAACCCGTTAAACAGGAACGAGAAACAGCGACAGGACTCTCCAAACTCATAGATGACACACGCCAACACATCGAGATGCTCAAAGTGATGGACGTAAATCTGTCTGAGGAAATTATTGTAATTATCCTAGAGAACGCTTTACATCGTTCAACAGGAGACGAGTGGGACAAGATTCTAGAGAAAAATAAATTCCCGAAACTCGACGAATTTTTGGAATTTCTAGCACACAAAGCAGCCAGATTAGCGAGTCGGGAAACAACTGACAAGGCTATCTCACACAACTCATCAACAGACAATCACTCGTCCAGTGAGAAGAAAGCATTTAAAAGAACGTTCGCACGAGCATTTTTAACCAACACCGAAACATGAGGAAAGGATTGTCCAGTATGCAACAAAGACTTACATCCACTCTTCAAATGTGAGAAATTCAAGTCACTATCAGCATCTCAACGGTTACAAATGATAAAAGATAGAAATTTCTGTTATAATTGCCTGAGAAATAACCATCGAAGCAGTGATTGTTATTCATCATCAAATTGCCGTCAATGCTGCGGCAGACACAATACGCTTTTACACGCTTCATTCAACCCCAAGAGAACGGAACGCGTCGAAACCAGCACAGCAGCCGATATCAATACCACCCTGAGTGATTCACGAGAGAAAAATCAAGCCAGTTGACTAACCGACCAGGTAACTGAACAGATTACATTAATCAACAATCCACCAATTGATCAAATAATACTGAGCGCTATGGTAAACTTGAAAGACAAACACAATCGACCAGTGCCTTGTAGAATCATACTCGACACCGCCTCAACAGCTAATTTCATTTCGGAAAAATTGGTAAAGACCCTGGGAATTCCAAAAAAGGCTTGTTCTGTACCAGTCGGAGCTCTCAACGGGCTCTCCACTCATACTAAGCATCTCGTGTCGGTAAAACTACAATCAACGAATCGAAAATATCAAGGAGAATTTCAATGCTTGACAATTCCGCAAATCTGCGGCCTTACTCCAACTCCAACCATTCAACGAGAATCCATCAAAATACCTCCAAATGTCTAACTGGCCGATCCAGAATTTTATAAACCGCGACCTGTAGACATGTTACTCGGCTCGGGACCGAGCCTGTTGTTGTTTACCGGTGGGCAATACCATCTCAGCAATGACGGCAGACCCAACATTATATTACAAAAAACTCGACTAGGCTGGGTGGTTGGTGGAAGCATGACTAATCATTCAACACCACAACAAGCCTTTAATATAAATACCAATTTCGATCTAAGTAGATTTTGGGAAATAGAACAAGGTACAGATATCAAACAATTGTCACCCAACGAAAAGGCTGCTGAAGATCATTTCATGAAACACCACTCCAGGAATAGTGAAGGAAGATATGTGGTCGCGTTACCGTTCAAAAATTGCCCAGCAGAATTGGGTCAATCAAGAGATCTGGCTCTCAAACGCTTCAAGGCATTGGAAGTTAGACTCAACAAGGACGTCAATCTGAAGAACCAATACGAAGCAGTCATGAACGAATATTTAACGTTAAACCACATGTCCAAGGCTATTAATACTGATTCTCCTGGCTATTATCTACCCCATCATGCTGTATTCAAAGAAAGCAGCAACACAACCAAGTTGAGAGTAGTTTTCGATGCTTCAGCAAAAACTACCACAGGCATATCTTTGAATGAATCTCTCTTGACTGGACCCACAATCCAAGATGACATTTTTTCTTTAATGATTAGATTCAGAACACACCAATACGTCCTCACTGCAGATATTGAGAAAATGTATAGACAATTTCTGATACGCCCAGAAGATCGCAAATTTCAACGAATTTTCTGGAAAGACGAACAAAATCATTTAGTTACATATGAATTAAACACAGTGACTTTTGGGCTATCAGCAGCTCCTTTTCTCGCCATCAGATCTCTGCAACAATTAGCCAAGGACGAAGCAACCCGTTATCCAACCGCATCACAGATAATACAGCGAGACATGTACGTGGACGATCTCTTGACTGGATTTGATTCAATCGAAGAAGCCATAAATGCAAGGAACCAAATCACCCATTTATTAAAAAGAGGAGGACTCAACCTTCGTCAATGGGCATCAAATGAACCGAGGTTACTTGAAGGATTACCAAAAGAAGGAATTAATCAACATCTAGCATTGGGCGGCGATAAAACCTTGAAAACATTAGGAATTTCATGGAACTCTGAAAATGATAGCATCAATTACATCACCAAGCCTATAAAACAAAAAGAAGTAATCAGCAAACGCACAATTTTATCAGAAGTCGCCGCAATTTTTGATCCTTTGGGACTACTAGGTCCAATCATTTTAAAGGCAAAAACTATAATTCAACAGTTATGGTTAGCTAACGTCGACTGGGATGAACCTGTACCTCTCCATATCGCAACAATATGGACTGACTTCTGTAACCAGTTGTCGCTGATTAACGAATTGGAATTTGATCGGAAAACCCTTATCAAACACTCAGTCAATAATGAAATTCATGGTTTTTGTGATGCCAGTGAAGTGGGGTATGGAGCCTGTATTTACCTCAGATCAATCAATTCAAAGGGAAATGTTAAAATCACTTTACTATGCGCCAAATCCCGAGTAGCACCTTTAAAAACAATCAGCATTCCACGTTTAGAATTATGTGGTGCTCAAACTTTAGCCAACCTATACCAATCTGTAAAAGACTTCATAAATATCCCTATCTCCAAGACAGTCCTCTGGACTGACTCTATGATTGTTCTACACTGGATCCAGACCCCACCTCACACGTTAAAAACATTTGTTCAAAATAGGATCACTGAAATCCAACGTCTAACTGAAAATTGCAAATGGAAACACGTATCATCAGGAGACAATCCTGCTGATGCCTTGTCCAGAGGACAACTGCCCATTGAATTCATAAAAAACCACCTCTGGACCACTGGGCCCACTTGGTTAACTCTTCCAAGTGAGCAGTGGCCAGATCGGCCATTACAAGCGCCAACTGTTGATAGAGAAACAAAACAAATAACTTGTTTAAAAACCATCATTAATTTATCATTGTTTAACACCTTTCACTCGTTTGACAAATTAATCCGCACGTTCGCTTACTGTTATGGATTTATTTCGAGAAAGAAAGATCGACGTTGGCAAGGGCGAGTGACATTAGTTGAATTAAGGGAAACTGAATCTCGCATCATCAAACTCATCCAACATCAAGCCTTTCAAGAAGACATCCAAAGTCTTCAGCAGACGAAGGCAGTACCCCAGCGTCAATCCATCAGACTGAAACAATTGACTCCTTTTCTCGATGATCAAGGCATATTACGTGTGGGAGGAAGACTAGAGAATGCGCAGATGTCATTTAATCAACAGCATCCAATAATTTTACCGCATACTGGTATCATTCCTGAATTGATCATCTCTAAATCTCATCTCGATAATTGTCACTCTGGAGTTCAAAACACACTCTACAACATTAGACAAAACTACTGGATTCTCAATGGTAGAAATGTCGTCAGAAAAATAATCCGCAGATGCTCTACTTGCTGTCGAGCAAATCCGCCTACAACACAGTACATCATGGGCAACTTGCCAACAGCTCGAGTTTCTCAAACCATCAGACCTTTCGTCAATGTGGGAGTTGATTATTGCGGTCCTTTTTTGATTAAAGAAAAGAAGTATCGTAATCGAGGACACGTGAAGGTTTATGTTGCGGTTTTCATATGTCTGGCCGTAAAGGCCGTTCATCTCGAGCTAGTCAGCGACCTCACGACATCTGGATTTTTAGCAGCCTTGGATAGATTCATTTCAAGGAGAGGAAGACCCACATCGATAGAATCAGACAACGGAACAAATTTCACAGGTGCCAACAACGAGATGAAAGCCATCATCAATGAATTGAAAGAGTCACAGCAAGACGACATAATAGCCCGCAAACTCAATAAGCAAGGCATTCAATGGAAATTCACACCCCCGCTTTCTCCACATTTTGGTGGAATATGGGAAGCTGCCGTCAAATCTTTTAAGCATCATCTAATTCGAGTTACAAGAAACACTTTATTGACATTTGAGGAATTAAACACATTAATCATTAAAATCGAAGGGATTCTCAACTCCAGACCAATCACACCAATGTCAGCAGACCCTAATGATCTTCAAGCCCTCTCTCCTGGTCACTTCCTAATCGGCACCGCATTCACGAGTATCCCTGAGAGAGACTTCACAGAAGAAAAAATCAACACATTATCAAGATGGGAATTAATACAAAAAATGAAACAGGAATTCTGGTGCAGATGGAACAAGGAATATTTAAATGAACTCAACATACGAAAGAAATGGACTACGGGAAGTCATAACATCGTCAAAGGTTCAATTGTACTGTTGAAAGAAGACAACATCCCACCGATGAAATGGAGGATCGGTCGAGTAATGGAACTCCACCCGGGAACAGATGACATCGTACGAGTAGTAACAGTCAAAACCGCCACCGGAATGTTGAAAAGAAATGTAAAACGACTCGCACCCTTGCCAACGCCCACATCGTAATTCACTTAAATTGAAAAATTAAATTGTTGATCGTTATACTCTCAACGGGGGGAGTATGTTGCATACCAATCGTTCATTAATAATATTATTACGACAAAATAATTATTTATTGATGTCAACATTGAATGGGAGGAATGGACACTTCGCAAAATGTGGGAAATTGTTTGTTGAAACGTTATTTCTAAATCACCACCTCGAGGGAATTCCCCAAGAAAAACATCTGCTGAACACTCAAAACCTTTAACTTCATCTCGGGACGAGTCCCACCAATTATGTCATAAACAGGGTAAAATTCATTTTCAAAAATCCTTCAGGCACTTCTATAAATCAAGATAAATCATTCCCTATCAAAAAAAAGAGGTTTCTACCAAAATTTCCCTCGTTCCGCTTTTTACAGCTTGATCCTTTGCAACCGGTCAGCAATCTCCTCACAAGTCTCGGGACCGCAACGGGTCCTGGGAATTCCCCTTATTAAAAACCCAAAGGTCGAAGAGCAAAAATTCTCTCCTTGCACGCAGACCCTCCTACAGAAAACTCCCACCAATCAGAACTACAATTTTCATCCCTTCTTAAAATTTAGGAAACTAGTTACCCCTCTCGGAAGGTAATGGAGGAAGGAGTGTAGGGAAAAAGAAGACAGTACCAAGTAGACAAACAATCGAACCACATCGCGAGTGTCCAAGTTCTTCCCAAGACTTCATATTTTGAGATTAGCTTCGATGATCAGATTTGGTCCCATTAGAAAACCCTAGTTCTCTTTATAAACCCATAGTAACAGTGCAAATGTGAAGAATTCAAACTTGTGATTAAATGAAAAGTGAAATCAAACCATAAGTGCATTTTCATTCTTTGTTCAAACACCCGTGACAACTGTCAACCAAAAAAAAAAATATATAAAAGTTTAGTCATTAATTCTTTCGAGTGAAATTAATTTATTAACTCGAAAGTGTCACAATCATTTTTTCTTGATTGTTGGCACAATGACCAAAAATTATTCCATTGACCAGTACTTCTATCTAGGGATTGGAAATGCTTTCGAAAAACGTATCGATATTGATATTTATAAAGATAATAAAATATGTGTTTTTATTCACATTGATGGAATGGCTCCGTACAGAGTTGCCAGATGGCGAATTTTTTGAAAATGTTTTTTTGATTTTAAACAGTCCCAATCAAGCAAGTCCAGCCGATAACGCGAATGATTGACAGTTTTGAAATGGCCTAGTTGATATCTAATTTGAAGCTTGCTATCATCTATCCTATTCTTGAAAAACCAAAAACAATTTTTGGAAAAAATCGCCATCTGGCAACCCTGGCTCCGTATGTTGATTCTACTGGATAGTTGTGGCCGATTTCAGCGATCATTTACCATGAAAATTATGTATGCAAATCTTTTACAGTAGCGTTATATTATGCAGAGTCGAAGCCAAAATCTCTTGAAAATTTTTTACGAGATTTCGTTACCGAATCAAATAAATTAGTCAAAAATGGTATTCTTTTAAATGGGAAACAATATTCATTCAAAATTCAAAAGGTCTTATCGCAGATGATCCAGCACGTCACTTCCGCAAATGCATTAAAGGACCAACAGGTTTCTTTGCATGCGAACGATGTACTGTCCCTGGAGTAACAATCAACAGAAAACGTGTATACCCAGAAATTGATTGTCAGAAACGCACTCAGGAAACTTTTATTGCTGGGAATGATAAAGAATATCAACCAAGTGATTCTAAATCACCGTTACTTGAAATTCCAGGCTTTAATCAGGCTATAATAAAAATAGAAGTAATGCATTTATTTTTTAATATTGTAAAAAAATTGCTTTGCTAATGGCTCAATCGAGACAATGAATATAAAATTTCTCTGAAAAAAGTGGAAATTTTTCGGGACTTATTCGAAGCAGTGTCTTCATATGTATCACAGGAATTTGAAAGAAAAAATTCAACGTTGATCAACATTCACGTTGAAAAGCAACTCAATGTTTTTTTTTCTTATTGTACATGGATCCGATAATTTTGAAATCAATATTATCCGAAAATGAATACATTAATTTACTTTATTTACATGTAGCAGCGCGAATATTGCGCAGTCAGGAATTAGCTTTGACACGCGTGGACTATGCGGAAATATTACTCAGAAAATTTTTTACTCCTATACCCACTTTTTACGGACCTGATTCACAAATAATGCAATCTCATAGTCTAATTCACTTGCCAGATGATGTGAGATATTTCCAAAACCCAGTGAGTGAATACAGTGCTTTTTGGGGAGAAAATTACCTTGGTAAATTGAAAAATTTGATTACAGGACATGCCAGACTGCTTGCTCAAATAGTGAAAAAAATGTATGCCCAGAACAAATCAGAAAAAGTCAAAATTACTAAAAAAAAACTAAATTTTAGTGATTGTGTATTGGATAAATTTCAAACATGCAGCATTGAAGGTGAAGAAATGGCGTGTATTCAGTCTGTTAAGTACAATGAAATGACAGTGTGCTGTAAGCCTCCCAACAATATTGTGCAGCTCCATGATGGCAAAGTGTTGCGTCTTAAACGAGTGCTAGTACCCCAACTGATTGAAAACAATATAAAAAAACCAGGAGATATTTATCTTAAAGGTCATTGTGCTAAAAGTCAGTCAAGTTTTTTTTCCGTTCCAAGTCTATCTAAAGATCTCAGTACTGTACTCGTTCACAGCTTTCGTGAGAATCTACAATATTTTTCTTTCAATTCCGTAAAAAGTACGTGCGTATTTTTGAAAATTGAAAAACAATATTATGTTTGTGCAGTTCGGACGATTTGGTAAGGGTAATAATCGAAAGTAATGATTTTCCAAACCTCACGGAAGCGTACAACCGCACGCGTGTTGTTTTCGGAACATTTTATCTTTGCGAATCGGAAATATTCAGGAGTATATTCCAAATATGACAGTGGCAAAGTTGTTTTTTCTATATTTACATTTGCAATATTTGGTAGGAAACTAATAATTGCCGAAAACCAATTCCGAAATATATTCTTAAGGGTTCTTTATTGTAAATTTCAAATTTTCAATTGTCTATTTAAAATTTAGGACTGAGAATTCGCGCGAATTCAGGCGGGTCAGGCATTTGTATTCAACTAGCACGCCACTCTACGTAGCTGGCGGGAATATCGTCACTACTGGGACTTATTCGCACACAATGGTTGGCTAATTGGGTACCCATTAGCATGAGAGGATTATCCCAAACCTTGTAATAGGCTGGCTTACGACTACCAGAAATATGCCGGGTCCTGTCAATTCCGACAAGAAATAACCAAGAAATAACCAATAAGAAATTACCAAAAATTAGTAAATAGTTCCGTAAACGTGGGGTGAACTGCAATTTTTCTTTAAAAAATTACGAAATTGTCCACAATATCTTTTGCAACGTTCACGTAAAAATTACGCAAAACTTGTTGAATGGCGGAGATGAGTGCACCATTTCTTATATTTTCAAGAATGCAACTATCAACTATCCAGAAAAGTTTGAACGTCAAAATTTGAACGTTTTTTTTATTTTATTTTCCGAAAAATGTGATCTAAATAAAAGAAAATAGGCGCAGAGCGTGGTCTCTATCTCAATTGTTGGTGAAAATATCAAAGATTTTTTTGATTTCCTGCTGCAAACATTTCCTTTTCAAATTAAATTTAGAGATCTGGTAGAAAACCGAAAAAATTGAAACCCATAGCTTTTGTAGAAAATTTCGTCAGTTTTGCAAAAAAAAAAAAGTATAGTTGTTGATGTATTTATTCAATTTGTGACCGAACACTCACGAAGAATGTTTCAAACGACAATGGAGATTTCTTCCCCAGATTTCTATTTTTTTGCTTTATTATGTCAAATTTCGCAAAAGTTAGTGACTTACTTACTTGATTCAATTGACTAACTTGAAGGGGAAAAAAAAGATGAGAAAAAAAATGGTCCACGACATCCTCAATCGACTTTGAATTTAGATGTGTTCGATTGGTTTTTCGTTCAAGCATCTTTTGCGTTTTTCCTTCCGAACGGAAGCTTTGTAATTCTCTCATTTAGCTTGGAACTGATGTAGAATGGTGCGAGACGTAGAAATACAAAATTTTTTTACACAAAGAATAAACGGCTAAAGTTATTATGAGAATGATGAAATTTAGTCAAATTATGGGTATTACTAAGGATCAAGTCTGTGGAAAAATTCAGCTCGATTGGTTTAGCCATTTTCCATAACCCAGGTAGGAATTGACAATTGGCCCAAGCTTGGGTGATGGGCGGCCCAACCCCGGCTAGACAAAGTTCGAGCTTGACATCTAAGGCTGGCCCAAGCCTGGTTGAGCCCTGGGATGATAACGTGCGGGCATTCCTTGGCCACCAGACTTGAGCCTAGCTTGATCGCCAGGCCTTAGCCATGACTCATATTTATTGATTTAAATTGATAAAAAAATGAAAAGTAATGTTCATTTAAGCATTTCTGCAAATGGTTACTGTCTGATTACTCTCTCCTAACTTATTTTCCACCGAGAATCGCTAATTTGTTAACCTAAAATATTACCCTAAGCGGGGATCGAACCGACAACCCCAAAGTCTCTAGACCTGCGCCCTAACCGCTAGTCTAATGCGCTATTATTACTAATCAACCTAAATCATCGATATATAGACTCCAGAAAGCGTCAAAATATAATCCCTATTAACTTCGATCTCACTAGTTACCGATTATCTCGGCATTTGATTAATTCAATTGCCCCCCCCGCCACAGTCCACGTATCTGCTATGGACCAAAAATAACAATATTTAGTCACCGTAGCGAACTGAACCCTAGCTATAATCATTGCCATTATTTTCCTTACCGTTATTATTAGTCATTATCCTTGCAATTGTTCTTATTCATCCTTCATCTCCCCCCTCCTGCAGTTTTTCTCTTTATGCCCCCTTTCCCCTGATTTACTGAGCATTGGCAGATGAGCGCGGATCACCCTCCAGCCAGTAGTTGAGTCAGTCTTTGACCAACGGTGGACCTTCAGCCTTGGCTTCCATGGTCAGTCCAATGTTGGATAAAGATCGTCCTACCCGATGCTTGGTCCGAAAAGGGCAAACCGAGCGTGGACCAGGAATTGTCGTCCCATGAACATCTGTCAATCTCAGCTACTCATTGCCCACCAGGCTGGGGCGAAAGCTGGCCATTCCTCGCTGATCAACTATTGGTGGCCAGTCTTGGCCCATTTCTGCCCTGCGCCTAGTAACCAACGCTCGATTTTCAGCATTGATTGAAGTCTGGCTTAACCATCGGCTGAAATATGGCCCAAACTTGGTTACCAAAGCCTAGGCAAGCTTAGACTTGCCTAGGCTTTGGTAACCAAGCTTGGAACCAAGCATTTCGTTTTGAACCGTCTTCCGTGAATATCTCAGAAACTATCCAACTGATTTCTATTTTTCACATATGCAAATATTCTACTTGATGTACTCCTTCTTAATCAATCCAAATATGTATACCCCTTCGTACTGAGTATACGAGAGTATACCTTTTTTCCAAAGCAAAACAATGAAGGATATTTCCAAGTCACATACTTTATAAGAGAAATTTTCGGACATGTTCAACAAATTGTTCAATTCGAGCCATCGTCAATGCAAAATGTGAAGTTGAAAGATTGTTTTTCTGTTTCAGTTTCTGTTAAACTTACAGTTGCGTCTATATATCTAAAAGTACTCATTGAACATTCTACCATTTCGTCTTCTGAATTTAATTTTTCTTCACCAGTCCCATTGATCCCATCACTTGCTAGTATTCCACGCATTTATCATAGATGAGAGAGACAAATGAAACCTTATATTTTATTGAAATCGTAATTACAATGGAATAAACGATTTTGAATAAACCCTCGGCTATCACCCACGTTGGAATTTCCGAGCGTGCAGACGTGGCTAATGTATTGACCAGTACACTGACCAGCATCGTTGACCGAGTCTCGATTGTTCAATATTCGGCCGATATATTGGCCCGCATCGATCAAACGAGGTTCGGTTACGGGATGTTGGCCCATTCGTTAAGCCCTTATCTGTTGAATAAATATTCGTTAGTTGATCATTGACCAATCATGGACTCATAGATTCTCCAATAATCAGCAATTAAAATGATAATTGAGTATAATTACATTATAATGAACATTAAACAATAAAATCCATTCATATTTCATCAGAATCTTCATTCTTTGAGACCAGACGAATAATAATTGAAAAAACTTGAAGAAGCAGGCAGTTGCTACAAAAATAATAATTGCTATTATTATTGCAATTATTTCTCAATGAAATAGATAATGGAAACCTTCAGTAATCTACTGATGAGCTTATCAAGCGATCAAAGAAGGACGGAAACACGTAAAGACAAGTGACTAAAATTTATGGAGATATTTGCATGTTGCTACTATCTGACTCAGGAATTAGGTTAGGTTAGCGCATAGAAATAGGGCCCGAAAGATCGTAAATTCAAGTCTCGTCGGGTTGAAAATTGGAGTTAGAAAAAAGGTTTTTTTTCAGGACTATTGTTGGTTATTACTTTCTGTGAATTAACTTACTGAGTTCATCAGTAGTCAATCATATGCCCAACATTCACAGTCAACACTGTTGCTTTTTTTTATTACTAGCTTGTTTCAATCACCGTGAAAAGATTAATAATGGAATGAATTTCAATAAAAAATAAATGCTATCAATATTTTCGGTTACAAATAATGGGATTCGCTTATCAATCAGCTCTCATCATTGGGCTAACCAAGGCACCGATAATTGAACCGGAGTTGCAATTACTCATGGCCATAAAACGTGTAAGTGAAAATTATCATTTTGTTACATTCTTTTTTTGTCACTTAATACTGTGAGGCAATTTATAACCATATTCATCTTCAAAAGGTTCATTCACATACATCCGGATATATATATATATTTCCTGAGAAAAAAAAAATTTATAGGATTTGTGATATGCATATATGCTGGACTGCATCATTTATTAACAGCTAATGAATGTATTGAGTACGGGATAGCATCACATATTAAAAATAAAATGAATGTAGATGATCGTACAAATAACACGACCGTAGACAAATTTTTTACCTAAAAAAGAAGAAGTTATGAATTCACCGATAAATTGACTCAAACCCGTATAACACAATTGGGTTTTTCGAAAGATTATACTTTCAATAAATAAAGCAGTATATGTAGAACGAGCATCGATAGACTATCGACTTCCAAAACATTAAATCCTCAGGCGATACTTTAAAAAATGAATTAGAGCCGCATTGTATTGCCAATTGTATCCATTACATGTGAAAATATTTAGAATTCGCATATCTGCAATAGTCTGAAAGATAATGAATTTTTATTAATCAGTCAAAAAGTGCATATAATATACAGACGCCGACCGATAGAGCGGGATAGAGATCCCGATCGCGTTTCCATATATTATGTGGATACCGCACTTGAGAGATTAATTTCCACAAGTATCGATGTTCTTTTTTTTATCAACTACTAACAGTCCCTCTCCATAAACTTTCACCTATTTTCTAAGGTCATGTTTATGGATGCAGATGGATAGCGGCATCACATAAAACATAATAATCATTGAAGGACTTCTACGATTTGCACATTTTCTGTAATGAAAGCGAATGAAAGTAGAATGAAGGGAACGAAACAAAGTGTAAAAAAGGGAGGAAGGAAGAAAGGTTGACTGCGTCTCGCATCATCGTACCCCGGTCTTATGCCAATTTTCGTTACACCTGAACCAGGAGCGCGTTGTCACAACCAATATAAGGTTTAACTCGTTTAAAAATTTCTTGCATCGATTTTCTAAAATCGTCAACCCCTCTTTTGCGGCAGCCTTGACACAATTATACACATTCACTGGTCATTCCCTGCTGCTAGGCATTCGACAAGCCGTTTCAATAGGACAAACTAGCGTATCTTGCAGAACATTTTTAAGAAGTGTAATGTAATTTAGGTATATTTCGTTATATATTGAGAAGATATTGAAGAGATATTTAACAAAGATACTCAAGGAGCGGAGGTGAGAGACAATTGCTTTTAATGAAACAAATGGACGAGCTCTTCAGTGACGCGATAGGTGCCTGGTCTCTTGACTTCCGAGATATTTTTTTCAGGTACGAATTACTCAGTAGGAATGATCGATGCCATTACTAGTTTACGTGTACAAAGTAGAGAGTATTTGGAGGTTTCTCTCAATAATTTGACTGCAAAAAAATTGCCGAAGCAAAAGTTGATTTATTGAATACGAGATCAAACCAATGACAATTTTTAAATTTTGATAATCTTGATAAGAAATTTCGAAATAGATTGACCGAGGTCAAACACATGAGCTTTGAGGGTTAAGGTCATAGAAATTATGCGTTCTGTAGTAGAATAGTATATTTCCGGGCTGTTGGGATGTGGTTTTTTAGTCGTGCGAAGTTGGTGTCCGAGCCACAGGCGAGAACTGGTTAATCCCATGAATCAAAAACCCCACCCCAAAAACCCAGATAGGATTTTTTCGCAATGATTTTCAAATTTTTCAGTTTGGGTAGCGCGACCCATGTAGGATGGCCGGATTGGCCTGAGGATCGGGCCAAGCTCCGTCCCAATATTTCCGAAGCTCGGAAAAGAGACTGGCCCAATGCTCTATCGAGCCTTGGATGATAACTCCGGCCCGATTATCGGTGCCTTGCTTGGCCCAATGATGGCAGCCGATTGACAGCCGAATCTTATTGATTTTACCCGAAAATATTAATAACATTTATTTTTTATTGAAATTTATCCTATTATCAATCTTTTGACGGTAGTTGAAAGAAGCTAGTCATAAAAAAGAACAACCCACAAGACTGTAAATGCTCGGCATATGATTGGCGATTAATTAATAAACAGTGAAAAAAGAAAATTTCATCGTTTTTATGATTTATTAGTCATCCCTGACCACGGCGGCAACGATGTCGACCCTGAAAAAAATTAATCGACGAACTCAGATTTTGTACCTGACAAGACTCGGACCTACAATTTTTCGCACACCAGTTCTACGCCCTAACCGCTAACCTAATACGGAACTGTTGTAGTAAGAGCATAAAAACGACTTCATAAATTTCAGTCAGTTATTTTTGCGCATTTCTGTTCTTCTTTGATCAATTGATAGAAAATTAATTATCACTCGATTACTGAATATTTCTGTAATTTATCTAATTAAAAAATAATTGCAATGATAACAGCAATTATTACTTTTATCGCGAACGCCTCCTTTTCCGAATTTTTCATTTATTATTCACTTGGCCTCAATGAATGTTGATTCCGCTGAAATTTCAACGGATTTCATTGATTAATGTTAATTATAATGTGATTGTACTCAATAATTATTTTAAGTGACGGGTATTGGGAAAACTACGTGGGGCCCATGAATTGCCAATGTTGGACAAACCGAACTTTGTTGGATCGATGTGGGCCAACATATTGGCGGAATATCGACCAACCGAGTATCGGCGAACGAAGCTGGCCAAGTTTGGTACTAGCCAAGCATCCGAAAACCGAGCATCTGCTGACCAATACATTAGCCAAGTCTGCAGGCTCGGAAATTCCTACATGGGGAAGCACCAATTCCCAATTGGTAGATCAGAAGCAGTCCGGAAAATATGTTATGTGCACGCATCTTATGTCTACATGATTATTATTTATTGGAGAATGATTTGAATTAATTTTTGTAAAGCACTCGATTATAATCGATGAAAACATCATAATGCAATCAATTTTGAGCAATGAAAGATCGAAATATATGACTATCTGACTTGAAAATGAAAAAATTAGTGAATTACTCCTATTATTGAACATGAAATAAGGATGCTATATCAACTGAATACCAATGAATAGTGAAGTGGAGTGGCAAAAAAGATGTCGTTACAAGTTAGAGGAATGAACTTATTATCCAAATGATGGAAAGAAAGTGCCAATGTGAAAATCCTATTCTATTGTTCAGATTTCTGTTGTTCCACAGTATACTATTATCTCCTGGACACATTAAATTTTGCAATGTTATCGATAGTAAAGAATGCATATATTGCGGCATGTATTTTGTTTTCTCCAAAGGAAAAATTTAGAGAAAACAGTTTCCATAACCCGCGGAGACCATTCCGATTAACCTCCCAAAGTATCCCCCGGCCTGTCTTTGTATATGAGCCGCTTACCCCGTAAATCTTCTCTCCCCTCGGCCTTACTCTTTTTCTTCACTGCCTTTTCTCCTGTAAGAGACTGATCTCTTTGTAAATTTTCATCGTGTATGTGATCGTTCATAGCACCCAAGATCATCCGTGTTAGCCTCTTTTTACCATCAAGTCAGCCAAAACTCTCAGCTCTATAAAATACCAAGCGCTTTTGTAACGTTAGCCCAGGCAGCAACACACCCTCATCATGCGTGTCAGTGCCTCGTGGCCTCGTGACCATGTATGGAAAGATTATCATCGAGGTAGTAGTGGGATTATCCTATACTCCCCACTACCATTTATCCCAGGGGCTGCGTGAATGGCTCAAGCGCCATGAGAGAGAGATTGAGTGAGAGAGAGGAGCGAGGGAGGGAGCCCAATGTGTAATCCTTTATAGTGGGTATAAGCAGAATGCCTTTGTACCAAAAGCTATAACTGCCATTTTCATTAATCGTTAAAGTCTGAATTTTTGGTTAGCGCAGTTGGAGCATTTTCGCAGATTAAAGAGAAATCAATGAAATAATTCCTTCAAAATTTCCATAGCTATTCGTATGATATGAGTATGAATAAAAATTCAAGTACAAAAGAGACTGCCAATGGTTTCCATAATCGATCTGCCAAATCGATTCGGTCAAATTTTAAATATCACAATTGAACCAACTTACAAGAATAAATGATGAGAACACTTACTTCTCCTCAAAAAAAACGGAATTCCATGAGAAAGAAAAAAAAATCCGATGAATGTCAAAAATGAAAATGGTTTTGAGAACAAACTTATCCATTGGTCGTGACTAATAAAGCAATAAAGTAATTAATGCTAGCGTTGGGTCCACGCTTGATGCATTCTCGCAAATAAATTTTCACAAAAATTTGTGTCCAAAAAAACTAAGGGTAGATCGAAATGGAATGGGGGTTGGTCAATTATCAGCCGCTTAATTGTTAACGTTATACTTAAACTGAGTATAACCACCAAGAAAAAAGAGTAATGACGTGTTAAAATCTCCCTGGGTCTTCGAGTTCGCACCATTAGAATTTCCACTTTGCCCTCATTTTCCAATTTAAAAAGTTAGAAATTTTTGACACAATTTAAAATGTTGTCGAATGTAAATATAAAACGTAAACGTCTTAATTCGTTTATTCCTCGTAGGTAATAGAATCGTCAGACAATAATTTTTATATGGATACCACATTCAAAATTGAATCGACGGAAATCAACTATAAATTATACTCGATTCAGGTTTTTTTTCTGTACATAGCATAATCACGATTCTGTAAGTAAGAATTAATTAGCTATGAGTAAAGGTGGAACGAAAAATAGTATTTTTTCTTCAGCATTAAATAATGTTTACTTTAGTTTAAGATAAAACTTCTTAAATTGCCACCAGCCTACAAAATTACAAAACCTCATGGTGACATGTGACAGATATTTCCCCATACTCCATACATGATTCTCCCCTATGGTATACAATATATTTTACGCACTACTGAGACTAATATTATTGCGGAATATCGAGCTCCCGAAACTTGCAAAGCATGTAAAGAAATATATCTACAGAAAGTCAACTTTACCGGCGTTATAAAACCTGCGTGAATTGAATTCAATGTTACTGTGCTTAACATTTTGACAGTCACTTTCATAATAACAGGGGCCTAATATGCAATAACATGAGAGGGAACAGTAAAAAAATTGAACGAAAATAACAATAGGGTGGACGGAATATCACAATGAAGTGGACCGAATAGACATAGGAGTAAACTGGAAAGTTAAAAGGGAGATGGGTCGGTAAGGGAAATTGAAAAATCAAGTTATTTAGATTTGGTAATGTTGGATAATGGTTAAGTGAAATGCGAAAATTAACTAGAATGCTGAGTTATACCGAAGGTGGAGCACAATGGGATAACAGAGTGAAGATGTGTTCTGATAGCTATAATTAAGACGACAATCTCTGAAAGAAGAAACCAAAAAATCACTCCTAAAATGTATAACTTTTCGACGTGAAGATTGTAGGTTGGACATTTAAGAATATTGACTGATAACTGATTTGTCAAATAAATAAAAAATAACTGTACGGAGAGAAAAAACAAATAAATATTACCCATCCGTTTGGTGGCGGTGGTATGTTTTAGCCCTTTGGGGAATATTACCGTATCGCTTTGTAAAATTTGTCAACTGCTCAGTAAAGACATCTAGTTACCAGATAAAGTAGATTTGACTAAACGAAAGATTCATTTGTCATATTTGTAGTTAAATAATAGACTCGATCAGCCTGGGGAATATGAAGATGGGGTAAAACTAGACGACCGACAAATCGGAAAGGAATTACGTAAGACAATCAGATAAGGATAAAGTGAATTGATAATATTGGACTGTGAGAGAATAAGGGTTGGACAGAGATCCGTTTTACCCAATAGGTCGATGGTAACCCACTATCCCATTGTAGAGTTTGATCACACGTAAAAAACACCAAGAACAGTTTACTTTGAATCGTTTGCAAACTTTATGCACTTTTTTTGGTACAATCATTCTATACAAGGAGTGCAAATACTTCTGTGATCTGATGCTGTGAAATTGCATCATATAATATTTGGCACATTGTAAAATATTGATGAATGAATTTGATAGAAATGAATTGAATCTCTAGAAAAATGTTCAGTATCAGTGCCATTTTATAATTTCATGCAGATTTTTGCTGAAAGCATACACAACTGAGACAATCGTATGTAAGAAACTCATAATATTTTCGCTCAGTTAATGAGAAGGTATGCACTATATGTATGATTGCGGTATCAATCGATCATAACTTATACATGGGACATTCTCCGAAAAAACAAACATGAATGCAATTTAGAGATTTGGATTTTGCTGAGTTTTTTGTGGGCAATAGTGAATAATGAGAGAAACATCCATGATTTTTTTCAAATTTTCTACTCTAACCGTCCTTAAAATATGAACTTTCTTAAATTAAAAAAAAAATACATAACGAAAATGCATGGGGAACCAATTCCTTCTATATTTTATTCACGTTTTAATATTTTTATCCTATTTTCTTCTATTCTGGAACATCGATACTTGATTTTTCGTATGAAAATATGCAATTAATGATTCCTCTGAATTCCCTCATTTTCATCATATTTCAAATTTCGCACTAGACAGAGACAAGTGTAGTGTAAGTGTTGATCTGAAAATTTATAATATGCAAATGTGGGAACTCAGAGTAACCATTAATTACATATTTTCATACAAAAAAAAACAAGTATTGAATTTCCAAGAGAATACGACGAAAATATTGAAACAGGAAAAAAAACGACACTACACTTCGCTCTTTCTAGCGCGACATTCCAAATATGACAATGGGGGAATTTAAAGGAACTGTCAATTATGTATTCCCATACAGAAAATAGAATATCAGTCATGCGGAATAAAAAAAAATACGAGGAAAATATCAAAACTAAACTAGAGATATATGTGAAAATTCAGGGAAAAAACAAGAAAAAACTGAAGAAAACGTCAGTGAAATCGAAATTTCAAAATTTTAATCGTATTTGTTTTTTTGGAAAATGCTCCATATCCGGACGCTCTTTTCTAGATTGCTAAAACCCCGCATTGTCATGGATAAAATCGGCATAACATTGATTGAAGTACTCTGTGTGTAGTCTTAATTAGAGCGACTTCCAATTTTCTTTTTTAGGGTATACACTCTTTGCGCCCTTTATTTACTCATCTCCTAGACCGTGTTTAGTCCACCAATTATAATGCGTTAGAACCGGAAAAAATGGAAATTTTTTTGATAATTTGAACAATGAGTGGAAAAAATGTGATCCATATTTTCTTACCACATTCAGGCATAGCAATAAAGTTGGTACATGTTTGTGCGAAAGTTGAGTTTGAAGATAGTGGTCAATCACCAGGTGTATTTGTCCCCGTGACGTTATGGGTATAAACTGAGCCGACGGCTTGGGATGGCGCGTATAAGCAGTATGGTTTTACCCTCCTCCCCTTCCATCCCATCCGCTGTTGTGCGCTGATACGCCAGAGAGTGTGCGTGTGCTCAGGATTAGTCCCGGATTATTGGTCGTGTGTGAGCGGTTCTCGGGCTCTCCCCCGATTTAAATCCCAAATCCAACGCACACCATTCCGGATAATACTAAAGTCTCTGACGCATACACACACATACACACTCATCCTTCATTCTAACGCACGCACACGTGCTGCACTTCAATCGGAAATTTTCGGATTAAAAAGCAGGAAAATCTCCAATCCATGATTTGCTCTATTGTCATGTTTTTAATTCCAACATTTTTATCAATGCCTGCTTTGAAGGATGAACCACAATGTGAATGTAGTAAACTTTTGCTTAGAGAATGTCCTACCCTCTATTTTGACAGATGATTAATAAGCTCTCGAATGATCCTAACTTAACTAACAATATTTCCAACTTAAATCATTTTTTTTTTGTAAGAGAAGTTGGAAGAAGATTACGAGCAAACAGTGTCAATTGCAAGTGCTCCTTAATTGTCCGAATTGTGCCAACAATTTTGATGCACAGCAACGATGCGGTGAAATTTCCCAGCGTGAAATGGGTTATTCCTTTTATCTGAATTTTAATTACTACGTATGCGCTAGTGATAATTTGGCGATTCTTTTGCATGATTATGTTATATTTTTTCAACCTAGTTAGAGTATATTAGGCAATAATAAGTAAGCGCACAATAACATCCTCGTAGCGATGGAAATGATTAATTGAGCCATCGACCAATACGACGACGAATAAAACATTGGCAATGATAACAATCACTCACTCTCAATCTCTTTTACGATAAAGGAACAACCAATGTGATTGAAATATTGAATGGTTCTATTATACCGGGCGGAATTTGAAGTTGTAACCTATCGCTTGAGAGGCCTCCAAAGTACCCACTACGCAAAAATGAATGAATTCACAGATTATTACGCAATAAGTGCCCAATCGATGTTTTGGCTTTTGGGAAGTTTGTAACACGCCTTCGCTTTCGCTTGCACATTGTTCAATCCCACGAGGTAACAAACACCATAACGCATAAATTTCGTATAGGATTTATACAACATAATATAAAATATAAATCGGCATTTAGTCCAGATATTAAATTGTTTCAGCTAAAAATGCTAATTTATCCTTCTCCTTGAGTAGAATACTAATTTTGTTTTTATCTTGCAACTCATTTGCCGTGCGAAATTACTCATCGGAGCGATAATTACTGCAAGCGATATAGCAGCTTCGCAGTGCGCACTGCCGGGGAGACAGCGCATCATGCGCAATCTCACCACCATACTGATGTGAGTTTGATAATTCTGATCAAATGCCCGACCTCATAACCTCCAATTCCAATTACGAAATTCCCTTTTCTCTTTCCGGTCGATGTACCGTGCGATTGTTATCGTATTATATGAGATCTTCAAGAACAGTGACAGATGGTGTCAAAATTGAAATAATAAAGCAAACATGAATATGGCTAAAGTCGATATAATAAAGCGAAACGCGTTTATAAGGTGGTCATGTTCGATTATTTTTCTCCAAATCTTAGAATTATTTCATTTCTAACTATACAGTACGTTCCTAAACAGAATTTCATATTGTCGTCTTTTAGTAGCATCAGATCAAAGATGATTACGCTCGTGGATAAATTGCCCCAATTATGATTCCAAGTTTTGGGACCTCGAGTTACCACAGTACACCTCAGCTAGATTTCGACGTCTGAGACAAGACTCAGCAAGCGGCTATCCAAGGCTTGGAGATGCTGACTCAAGTGAGGGACTTAGGCTTGAATCAAACCTCAAAAGGCCCCAAAATGATAACATTGTCGAAGAGCTGCACCGAGAGAAATATTTAATAAAAATTACCTGTCTTCTCCGTAATTACGGGGCGAAATGGGGTTGTAGGAAATTTTACGGAACTGTCATGTCATTTTTATCTAAAGTCACGGAATTTTTTCGCGCCTTTCCCTAATTTTTATCTGAATTACCTGTAAAAAAAATTACGATATCAGCACTTAAAGTTGAAATGCAGAAATTCGAGTAAGAAAATTTTCTCATAATTTTTACTGAATATTCCTCTCCGTGCGAGCCGAGGCCAGCGCGAGCTTTGTAAATAAAGGCTAATCAAGGCCTCAGGTTCTCGAAAGATATGAGTGATTTTTTTTTTATATCTGACACACACCAATACTCCGAAGAATAAACTTGAATTTTATTGGGCTCAAAAATATCGCAATAACACAGATTTTGTCTGGGCGCCCGTCACGGAATAATATATTTCCGGACTGTTGGGATGGGGTTTTTTGCTCTTGTGCAGTTTGGCGAGCCGAGCAAAAGACGTGATGGCTAACGATACGAGTGAAAAATCCTCTTCCCAACAGTCCGGATATTATTTTTCCGTAGTGGTTCTAAGTTTTCGAGTTTAAGAAGTATGTAGTACCAATACCCAGATGCGAAATCTTGAGAAGCAGTACGGAAAAACTTTTTTCACTGACGGACACCCAAGCAAAATTTTATTCTATCCTATTCAAGTATAGGACAAGTACCGAGTCCAGACAACATCTTAGTTATTGAGATACTTGTTGAGCAAAATTAACTTCAAGTTTATTCTTTGAAGTACTAGCGTACGTCTTAATAAAAAATCCCTAATGTCATTTGTGCGGGTTTAACAGTTTTATCTCGTGCACGTTCCGAGCTATCAACCTAACTTTACTCGAAAGAATAAAGAACCAAATTTAGAATGTCACTTCACTCCTTTCTTGTTTTTGTTTTAATATTAAGAAAAAATTGCAGAAACGCTTCGTTAATTAATTTGGTGTATTTATGTATTATTGACGAAAAGGAATATTACAGGATACAAATAAGCCTTGAATGAATTTTCAAGTCGACTTTCGTAAAATTCAAAAACTGGACAAAGTTATTGGTTGACGTTGTACTGCGGACTGACTAGGACACTTATTCCCGTCCTTTCACCTCCCTTGCAGGTGTGTCCTTGCAAATTTGAAGCTTTTGGGAAAGGGAAGATGCTCAATGCTAATTAGTGAAAGGTCAGCTAGAAAAAAGAATGTATCCCTGTACTAGATAAACCGCTCTGACCTTTTCAAGCAAAAAACGGGAAAATTTCGCGTCATAAAACTGACTCCATGGAAGACTGGCGACGATTGTGCACGGCTTGCTATGGATTAAGTTGTAAAAGGTGTTAGGGAAAATTTTTCTATTCTATAAAACTATGAACAAGAGGAAATTATGGGACTGTTCAAAACAGGAATTTTCTGGGGAAAGTCCCCTGGGACTTTCCCAAACCGATGTTGAAAAAATATTCTTTTTCTGATATATAAGAAATACGCAATTAAATGCGAATTTAATCCTTTTAGACTGAAGGGTGAAATATCATGCGAGAATGTGAGGCCTTGATCAGCGTTTTTCTATAAGGCTCGCAGAGACCTTGGCGCCCAGATTTTCATCAATGTTATCATTTTAGGGCTTTTTGAGGTTTGATTTAAGCCTGAACCCCTAGTCGGAGTGAGCATTTCTAAGCTTTAGATTAGGCACTGACGTTAAATAGTATCTCACATTACGAGGGACACTGACTCCTCTGGGCTCAACTCAAAAATATAAACCTCAAAACTCAAAATGGCTGGCTCATGTCAAAGTAGCCCGAGCGGAAAGTTAGCTCAGGTCTGGATCAAGTTGGGATCAAATCAGACTTGATGTTGGGTCAGGTACTGATGATACAACTTAATCGGAACTTGATCAAGCCTGTAGCGTTTTGACTCGATCCGGATTTGATCGGGCGTACCGATCAGAGTTTGATCAAACAAAACGGATTAGTACTTGATAACTGAAATTAAAGATATTTATCAATGATGATTAATTCAAAATAAAAGTGAATGATTTTTTTTCACATTATCTATCGCGTTATTATTATTGGGTGAATTGGTTTGCTTATAGGATCTATATTGGGGATATTGGTTCACTTTAAGGAGCGAAAATTTAGTCAATTAAAATTTCAGCTATTATACTATATTTGATCCTTGGTTATATAGATCATGTTTACCTGATCTGGAAATCCGAATAATTGTTGGGACAGCACAACTTTAGGTCAGATTGATCTGATCAGAATCTGACTTTAATAGTTATAGGCGGGTGGATCACAGTTTGAATTCAGGCATACCTGATGCCAATTTGAGCAGGGTAGTTACAGGTGGGCGGCTCAACTTCACATCAGGTTGACCTGATCAGAATCTGATCCGAGTGGTTGCAGGCGGGTGAAGTCAGCTTAAGTTCTGGCACACCTAACTCGAATTTGATCAGAATGATCACAGATGAGCGAACTTCAGGTTCAGTTCAAGCTCACCACATCGGAACCTGATCAGAGTACTACGAATCAGTTTGGGTAAATCGATTGCTTATCAATTTCTTATCAAGTTCTGCCTGATCAATTGACACTGACCATCGCCATATCAAGTACCGATCAAATCTCAGGCTCGTCTGACATAATTTCCACTCGGGATGACGTTGACGTCTTTTTATGTTTCGTCTTTCCATTTCATTTTCTCGATTGCCTTCCTTTTTTCCTCAAAGGTGATGATTACTCAACGTTCTCATGATAACGAATGTTAACATTAATGAAAATAATACACGTAATTTAATTACTGGTTCAATTTCAAAATACATCAACAAATGATTCCCCTAATTTTGAATATCTGTGCTTACTGATTAAAATTTAATTCCCAATATTCCCAATTGTAATTTATGTTGGAATTCTCTTCAGAATCTGATACGATAATCTTAAAACTTCATATGGCGGAGAATTTTCCATTTTTTTGCATGCGTTTTCATCGCTTTTTACTCCCCTGCAAAAGGTATTGTATTGTAGGTATTGTATTTGTCTTGGCAGATTGTGCGCGGAGTTCAGATATTGTTTCACTGAAGTTCTGAATATTTTCTCCATATTCATGATCTGCACTATTCTATTCAACGATTTTATTAATCAGGAACTGTGATCCTTCATGTACAATCTACTCAAATTTTACATAAGATTTTAATCGTATATTTAGCACCAAGGGAGGGAAACGCGGCGGTTAGAAACCATCGTGTGCATTACCAACACGAGGCGAAGCCGTGGGTGGTAAACACGCGGGCTTGAATGTTCTGTTTCCCTTCCTCGCTGCACATTGTTTTTTTTTGTCATCGCTGCACGGAAAAGTTCGATTTTTCTTCGCAAATGACGGAACGAATGTGGGTTATGTCAACCCGATGATCTTCAAAAACCACAGAAATCTGGGGAATCTCAGGAAAAATTTTTCTAAATGTAATCGTTATTCAATATTATATTTCATGTAAATTTTCGGTTCAAACTAGGGCCCTCATTGTACAACTGGCTTTCAGATGCGATTTTAGTACTGTCATTCGGGGGCTTCTACCCAGTTTATTTTTTTAACTTGATAAAATTATTGACAATAATCAAAGAACCTGAATGTTCTAAATTATTTTTCGTCACAACGTGCTGAATAGTGACTTTCCCGCACATTGCGAAGAGAAAAGTTGTTCGCAAGTGGTTCAGAAAGTTTTTTTGGGATGTGGATAAACCTCCACGTTAAAAATCACTTTTTCGCACTTATTACAAAATATACTATAGATCATTTTTTGATACAAGTTAGAAAAAGTGCACTTTTCACAAGTCAATGTTCTTTCCTGACACTCGCAAGTGAGAGGAGTCTCCCAGAGGCCTTACTCAAATAAATTGTTCTGTCATTGATGTCTAAACATTGTTTCTATGTATTAGAGATTATAATATGACGTTCATTATTGAAATTATAAAAAAAAAACAAAACAATTACCTCCGACAGGATTCGAGAGTAGATAGATCAACTACCGACGTCAGTACCTCAGTGGCTATAGGTAAGAACCTAGTGTTCTGAAAATTGTAGGCCCGATTCCCTATGGAATCGAATTTTTCAACAGGCACGGATGAGGGGGAGTTGCCAATAGATCAACCGCCGGTACCGACATGGTTTTTCCTGTGGTTTCCCATGTCACCCTTCTGTTTTATAGGAAACTAAATACGGTACAGTGTAGGGTCCACAGCCAAGAGCATAGGTTGGGATAGAGTCACTTAGCCAAAAAGGGGGCTAGAAAGAGCCGAAATGTAAGAAAAAAAAATGCCTTTACTCCGTAGTCTGGCACGCTAACCACTCCATCATTGAAACAATTGTGATAGCGATACTCTTTGTTATAGTAGATTATCACATAGCCAATTGACCAATGAGAAATAGGGTTACCCATGAGAAGTCTTGCATTTTGGTGTATCGCCTTTTATAGATAGAAGAAATTTTAATAATTACCAGTTAACAATTTCAGTTTTTCTTGTATTTTAATAAATCAATTAATTTTGCAGTCATGCTCGAATAATGCTAATAACAGGATTGTTCAAATAATAAAAAATCATTCAAATAATAAAATAAATGAATTTATTAAACGAAAATTTGACAGCCTCGATTGAATCAGCAGGCAATGGTTATTGACATAGGAGAAGATGGGGCTGCGAAAAGGAAGAAAAAAAAGCAGAAAAATGAAATAAAATCAAGTACGATTAAAATCGGCTAACAGTTGAATGAACTATTATTTGTGGCATTTATGACTGAATGCCCGGTAGCAATCAACGAACTTTAAAAAGTGCTCAACGTTATACGTCAGATTTATATAACTCTTCTATCAATGGATCGCCTGGTTATCCACCCTGAAATCAGGCTCCAGTGAACGATAAAAACAAGCCTGCACCAGCCCTGAGTCACTCAGCCCGAGTATACTAAAGCTTGCACATCCCTATTTTCATCGTCAGCCTTTAAAAGTTCTGCCTGGGGCGCAGGCAATTGAGAACTGTATGCAAGTATCACGGTCGAGGTGAATTTTTTCCCACCATGGCAAAACCCTGTATTACTGGAGTTCCAAAGTTCCACCGTACAACCGCAGTCCAGACCTACAACAGCAGAATTAGCTTTCACCTGCCCGAACTATATGAATTCTCCATCGTATTTCTCGTTAGCGTCAATAAACTCTCTTTCTGAATTCTATAAGCATCGAGGATTATTGGAACATGAATTTTCAATAATGCCGTTTTGATGAATATTTAGTTATGACAGGTAGTTTCAGGAGGAAGTATTTGTTTTATATTATCACAAGTTCATTCAAACACACTTGCGACTTGCGACTTCACTGCTCCAAATTGAGATCATGTACTGCGTCTAAACCGTCAAATGTCCTCCTGCACAGAATTATCGTATGTTTTCATACCTCAGCGTGCAGTAATTGGTCGATTAAACGCAGCGACACGCTTACACGGAGAGAATCGCTCTTTGCGTGTAATTGGCGGGATCCTGCACGCCTTTACGTTACTCGGGCATAAATTTTGTTTTTCATGTGTGTGATAATAAACCTCACCTTTTGCTCGATTTGTAAACCTTACACGGGTTCAAAACAAAAATAAACCCCTTGAAGCGCAATATACTATTTCACTCTCACTTTCAGTATCTCTTTTGTAAATATTCACAATATCTCCTATGAAACTTGGCAGCCAAACCACTTAAGTTTGTTATCATAAATGAATCAATTTTCAATATGATGGATGTAGAGACGCCGCGATGCGCTTAGCGCAGTATGTGTTGGCAGATGGCCTGGGAACCTCGGCTCATTCGGCTCAGCCGGCGCCTAAGCTTCGTTGGTGCGAGCTAGGAGACGGGCCTTATGCACTTAACGGAGCTTTTGATTTTTCTCCCTCCTAGAGCCCGACTTTGAACGATACCTGCAGAAGGGAATCTTCGATGTAAGTTCGCGCTGTGGGTGCCGAAATCTAATTTTTTCGTGTTTTTCAAATGATTTCTTTTAAATAATGCTTTGAACCGATATGATTTTATACCAGAGAATATGTTTTTTTCTCATTGCTACGATGATAATTTGGCTACGATTTTTATTAAGTTTATCGTGCGCCGTTGATTTGCATAAAACAAGCAGTTCGTCGAGCCTATTTGACAGGATATATTTAACCATTACTTTATGCGTTAGTTTTTTTTCTAATTTTCAGCTTACTACCAATACAATTGGTAGTAAGCTGACGAATAAATCCATAAGTATATCGACAACAATTTCTTCGAAAGAAAAGAAAAATCGAAATGTCTCCTAAACGAATGAGCCGATCCAGCTCATTAGCAATAGGAAATATTATACTCATAAGAAGAAACTGTCTGCCGAATTTCTCGTTGATAGATTGATTTTCAAAAATCAGAGAGCGCGTACAACGAAATGTTTTGAGAGACATCAAAATTGAAATATGTCGAAAACTGCGCGGGAACACGTATATATTCTGACTGATCTATATAAAGCACATTGGCACCAAATTAATAAAAAAAAAGGAAATTGGTTCGATAGTTTCTGAGTTATTTGCAAAAAACTTTTCAGAAACAATCGCCGAAATTGCGGAAAATTCTACACCGATCGGACTGAGATTTAGCACAGATCAAGTCTATATTGGACCCTATGAACTGATAAGAGTGCAGATATTTGGGATCAGTTCATCCGTTTATTCTTCATATTTTCTAAAAGGTCGCCATCAAATGACCATTCTCACACCCACACGTAGTCCATAAACTTCGTCTTTTTAGGTTTCAGACTGTTCCATATCATTTTCAGGTGAAATTAGGGAACCGAAGAATCGAACTATTACAGGGCTTCCATTGAAAAGCAAGCCATAGAAAAATGGCAATATCTTCCTATTTTTATGAGGATCCGTATAAATATATTATGCACCCCCGGGAGAAACGTGTTTTCTGACGAATGTGACGTTATACGTCGCGAGCCGAAGGCGAGGGAGATCATCACATCAGTTAGAAAACACTTTTCGACCCTGGTGCATATGCTACTTTATGGCCCAAGGGATAAAAAGCGCGATGAAACCGAGCGAAGTGAGGTTAAGGTCGCGCTTTTTACTCCCGCTGTGACATAAAATTTCAACTCGCTATCGCTATTTTTTATTCATTTATCGTTATCTTATATATATATATATTTTTTTTATTTTTACATTTTTCCTTTCCTATTACCATTGTTTACCATGGTTTGATAGGCACCCCTTCGTCTTAGCCTTTAGCCTCTCCTACTATCGTCTCATTATTTTTGCGGTGTCATGGGCCGACTTTCGGTACTGCGCCCATTTGGCTTGTACTGAAGGAAACCATGTAAAACCTCAGTAGCGCAGCCGGCCGGTAACGCGGGGATTCTGCTGTGTTCATCAGTCACACTGACTCGGTGAACACATCAGCTCTCCGCGCCCGTACTTGACGGCGGCAGACTACACGCCGAATGGTGTGACTAAGCGGAGTTATATTATATATATTTATTCTTCATAACCCTTATGGTGATAAAATTTGAAAACGGCGATATCACGAAATTCCATCAGAACAAATGTAGATATTTCGAATGATACAGATAGAACCCACTAAGACGAGTATTTTGGAAAACAATTGAAATCCTTGCAGTAGTTTTTGAGATATTCGGAATAAAAATGATTTTCAACCGTTTCTTCTATAACAATCGCGTCGATCGATCCATCGATTCGATTCGATTCGATCGCGCTTTTTATCCCTTAGGATAAAGTAGTATATGCACCGCGGTTGAAAAGTCTTTTCTCCCGGGGGTGCATAATATACTATTCTGCTAATTTATGACCGTCAATGGCTCGAATGGAAGTGGTATTTATTGAGATGTTCATTAAAAAAATGTACTAAAGTTGCTATATCTCAGAACCTACCTAACCGACCAAGCTGAAACAACGAATCAAAGTAAAGTTTTCGCTACGAATTTTACCCTATTTATTTGGAATTTTTTTTTAATTCATCGTTACAATTTCAAAATTTCCAGCACATACACACAGACGTGATCGAAGAACATCATTCTTTTGCGTTTTAGAATATTCTAGATAAGTTGCAATTGAAACTAGAAAAGCGAAAAAACTTCTTTTTAGTATATAGGATCTCGTCAGACTTCATAGAAGAAATAACGATGAGTCATGGCGTATTTTCACCCTGTCGCCAATCTCGACGATTTTGCCATAAGCCAATCAAATTCATTAAACTCCCATTGCAATTTCGTTCAATGAATAGTCAAATTAGGTCTCTACTTTATCAATTGAATCTTGGCTGGATCTGCAGACAGCAGGTTTTTCAATTACTCTTGGTGGGAAATTTTTGGCGGTAAGGTTTGAGTTTTTCCCACGCTCGGATAGACTCCAGAACTCAACGTTTTATCCTGAGATTTGCCTATTGAATCCTGACCAAATCGTAGGTTTAAGTGCCTATTTATTATATTTATCAGAATATACACTATTTCTGAACCGCTGTTATGGTCTCGCCAGAAGAACAAAATACGGTACTTCGAGTAATATCGATGGTAACGTAAATTAGTATGTCGATACCGTGCATTGAGAAAAATTCAGTATCGACTTGAAAAATATTAATTAAAAAAAAATTGATGTTAAGGTCTTGAAAAAAATGCCTTATCTTTGTATTGAATGTCACCGCAATGACATGGTGAGTTTTATCAGGTACCTTGTAATTATTGTTATGTTCAACATCGACAAAATGCTATGCCTCACATATCCCAGACAGGAATGTCAAGCTCGAACAACCGGTCCAAGCTTGGCTCAACTTAGACTTGCCTAGGCTTTGGCAACCAAGATTGGGCCATATTTAAGCCAGCGGTTAAGCCAGGCTTCAACCAATACTGAAAATCGAGCTTTGGTTATCAGGCGCAGGCCAGAAACGGGTCAAGACTGGTCACCAATAGTTAGTCAGCGAGGGATGGCCAACCTTCGCCCTAGCTTGGTAGCCAATAAGTAGCCGGGATTTACAGACGTTCATGGGACGACAATTCCTGGTCCACGCTCGGTTTGCCCTTTTTCGACCAAGCATGGGGTAGGACGATCTTTATCGAACATTGGACTGACCATGGAAGCCAAGGCTCAAGGTCCACCATTGGTCAAAGACTGACTCAACCACTGGCTGGAGGGTGATCCACGTTCGTCTGCCAATGCTCAGTAAATCAGACCAAAGGGGGCGTAGAGAAAAACTCCAGGGAGGGGGGGGGGGGATGCGAAGGATGAACCATAACAATTGCAAACATAATGATTAATAATAACGGTAATGAAAATAATGACAATAATTATAACTATGTTATTTTTGGTTCGTTGCAAATACGTGGAGTAGAAAGCGGGGGGAGGGGGTTAAATACCGAGATAATCGGTAACTAGTGAGATCGAAGTTAATAGGGATAATATTTTAAAACTTTCTGGAGTCTATATATTGATGATTTAGCTTGATTGGTAATAATAGCACATTAGACCAGCGGTTAGGGTGCAGGGCTAAAGATTCTGTGGTCATCGGTTCGATCCCCGGTGAGGGTAATATTTGAAATTAACAAATTAGTGATTCCCGGTAGAAAATAAGTTAGGAGTGAGTAATTAGACAGTAATCATAAATAAATATGAGGCATGGCTACGGCCTGGCGACCAAGCTAGGAGAGTCTGGTGGCCAAGGAAGGCCCGCACGTTATCGTCCCAGGGCTCAACCAGGCTTGGGCCAGCCTTGGATGCCAACCTCGAGCCTTGTCTAGCCGGGGTTGGGCCGCCCATCACCCAAGCTTGGGCCAATTGTCAATTCCTACCTGGACAGTTGTGAAGTTTAGTGTTAATTTAATTCCGTTTTACTCGGTTGCCTTGGCATTCCTAATCATTTAATTTTCTTCAGCGAGCATGTTCTCGCCAGGTCCAATGATCAACACCACACTGGCACAGGACTGGGCCAAACTCAATGGTAGGCATCGCAGCCGGACTCTCGACTATATGCAGCACTATCCTTGTTGGTTTTAGTGGAAGCTAGGTTAATTTAATGACATCCTTATGTTAGAGTAATTGAAGTATATTTTATTTAAATGTACTGGCACTTCGAGAGAAGTCGCTGAACTGACAAACCATCTTGAAGTCATAAAGACCAAAGCATCGATACCATGCGTTCTTACTTTCCATGCTTAGATACTTGTTTATATTATTTGATCAACATTCATCTGGAGTCTTGGCGTAAGACTACCGAGACCGTCTCTCCAGGAACACTCACTTCATAGTATCATGTATTAGACTTATAGAGGCGGTATTCTCCAGAGAAAAAAGAGCAATCAAATTTTGAAATTTTCATTATGCTCAATTCCTTGGGTAATAGTACGTAAAGAGAGAAGCATTCATGAATTTTGGAAAATTTCTTATTCTAACCATGAAAATTCACAACTTCTCAAAAACTTGAGCAAATGATGTTTTTTTTTTTGAAATCCCAATTTTTAGCGAAAATTTAATAGTAGTACGAGAATATTTATCATTTTTTAAGTGATGATTTCCAATTTTTAAGCAGAAATTACATAATTTCGGCCGATCGGCCATTTTTTTTAACTTTCGAGAAAAAAAAAATTTTCCATGAATTTGAACATTTTCTTCATCATGGGGAAACAATTCCATTCATATTTTTTTTCAGTGTTAATATTTTCATCGTATTTTCTTGTTGATCCGGATGAGCACTACGCTTTACTGTCTCTAGTGCGAAATTTCCAATAAATTTAAAAAATCACAAAAAAATTTGGTGAAAAAATGGCGCCAAGTCGACGTGAATCTGATCGCCTCCAAGACAAAAACATGGGAGAATTACTGAATCGTTGAAATGACACAGTAGGCGAACTGATTATGATATAATCTTATTTTTAAAAAACCACGGAAATATTAAAAAATGCCAAGTTCATGCTGACAGCGTCAACTAGGACAATTTTCCGCAGTTTCAGTTCCGATTGGAAAATCGATTATTGTTAATAAAGGCTTTTGTCATTCCGGCTGTAAGACAGTGTTTTACGGCTGCGTCGCTTTGCCTCGCGTCCACGAAACGCTGACTACGGCTGTTATGACAAAAATTAGTGGGCGTCAAACGGCCAAAAAAAATTTGTCTACCAATATGATTGTTGCAAACCTCATCTTCGCTAGAAAAGTTTTTTTCAGCCTAATGACAAAATATATTGTTTCAAATCCTGTCCATAGGTAATTGATTCGGAAAAAAGTCAACTTGGCGCGCCTAGTTTTTCCCCTTCAATTCACTGAGTATCATTACGTTGCTGGGAACATAGTACAAAATTACAAGTATATTTTAGCATTTCCCTAGCAAGTCATAAATTCGTAAGTGGATTATTGATTGAATGCATCGATTGATAATTACGTAATTACTTCAGTCTTTACGGACATCTTATCATGTATAAGAACTACATCTCATTTTAAACTATTCATTGATGATTTTCGTCCCCCACTCTTTGCCGTTGGCTCATAATGTGAGTGTGCCACCATGCGTCGCTTGACATAATGTGAGTGTGCCACCATGCGAACGCGCCATGACACTGGCGAGTACCCACTCTCCTCATACCGATATGGCATTTGACGTTCATTGGTGAATAGGTTAGGTACACGTCAGGTATACAAAATCCAATTGTGATATAATAAGCTGAATCAAATCTCAATAGTTTTGGCGTTTTGTCAATTAGCGTGCGAACTCTAGCTTTGTCAATCATTCACTTCCTGCGAAGTATGTTCATTATCGAACAGCCTGGCGCACCAAGTTGACTTTTTTCCGTATCCATTTACTATGGACGGGGTTTGAAACAATATATTTTGTCATTAGGCCAAAAAAAACTTTTCTAACGAAGATGAGGTTTGCAACAATCATATAGGTCGACAATTTTTTTTTGGCCGTTTGACGCCCACTATTTTTTTTCATAACAGCCGTAGTCAGCGTTCCGTGGACGCGAAGCAAAGCAACGCAGCCGTAAAACTGTCTTACAGCCGGAATTACAAAAGCCTTTATTAACAATAATCGATTTTCCAATCGGAACTAAAACTGCGGAAAATTGTCCTAGTTGACGCTGTCAGCATCAGCTTGGCATTTTTTAATATTTTCATGGTTTTTAAAAAATAAGATTATATCATAATCAGTTCGCTTACTGTGTCATTTCAACTATTCAGTAATTGTCCCATGTTTCTGTCTTGGAGGCGATCAGATTCACGTCGACTTGGCGCCATTTTTTCACAAAATTTTTTTGTGATTTTTTAAATTTAATATTTATATGATTTTTTTTTAAATTGTGTGATTTCATACATGCAGTTATTGTCCCATGCTTCTATTTTGCGTTCAAATTAGCGTCGGCTTGGCACCATTTGTTCATTTTTTAATGATTTTTTTTTATGTTAATAATTACCGAACAAATGATGCAATCAAAAGTATTGGTACCTGTTTTAAGCCTCTCTGACATGTGTTAGTTAATCATAGTAATTTTCCTCAACGAAATATAATTTAAATATTCATGTTTTAGTTTTTATTCAATCATTCAAGTTGATTATTGAACAATAGTACATAAAAAATTCCAATTTGGAGGTAATATTTTAATTCAAATATTAACACTCGATTCCAAATGTTAAAGGTCATTTACAAACATTAAATTATCTGTTTAATTAATTTATGATTAAAATGTTCGAATTCTAAATATTGAAAAATTGACTGACCTAAAATTTTTAATTTGGTTGTTATATTCAAATCATTGAATTATTAACAATCGATTCCAATTGTTAAAGAGTAATTCACAAATATTAGGTTATTTAGGTAATTAATTTTAACTGAACTAAAATTTTTAATTTGGTTGTTCTATTCAAATCATTAAATTATCAACAATCGATTCCAATAGTTAAAGAGTAATTCACAAATATTAGGTTATTTAGGTAATTAATTTTAACTGAATTAAAATTTTTAATTTGGTTATAATATTCAAATCATTAAATTATTAACAATCGATTCCACTTGTTAAAGGGTAAGTCACAAATATTAAATGACTTGACGCTCTTTGATTGGCTTCCAAGCACGTGCTCCATTCTAGTTCATGCGCCACCGCTACGGACCTGTGCTGATGAATTCTGTAAGCGCAGACAATTTCCCCTACACTTACTAGTTTTATTCCCTAGAACAGCCCACCCAAACAGCGCTAGGGAATAGTAACGCTCTCGAAATGAACTTCTTGAAAAAGTGAATTCTTATCCGTTGCTATGGAGTTATTTTTGTCATAAGTGTCATAAGTGAAAAAAGTAAAAATCTCATCAGAAAGATCAACCGCGATTTATATAATATATCTAAGAATGCTTTTGCAAAATAGAGTGCGTTTGAAGGGGAAAAAAGCAATTGAAGTTTTTTTAAGGGGTTAGGGGCGAGTTGTTAGCTGAAATATAATACACGACAGCTCTCTGCCTGTGACGTCACCTTGGCAGATACGCTATCGCGTATCTTGATGACAATGAAGAATTTAGAGGAACCATTAATTACATATTTTCATACTGACAGATCCAGTATCGAGTTTCCACAATAGACGAAAATATGCGATGATAGTAATATTCAAATTGGAAAAAAATAGAGAAGGAATCGCTTCAGCTCGGATTATCAACCCACATTTCGTCAGAAAATACGTTATTTTCGTGAGGCACACGATATTTTATTCTCGTAGGGACTGGAAACTGTGATCTCACCGAGCGAAGCGAGAATAAATGTGAAAATTTATGGAAAGAATGAAACTTTTTTCAAGAAAAAAAAAACGAAAATGTCCGACCTGCCGAAATCGTGTGATTTTTGCATGATAATTGAAAATCATCACTTTAGAAAGTATCAATATTCTTGCAGTGATTTTTTATAAAAATAGAGTAAAAAATGGAAATTTCAAAATAAACCTTCATTTGGTCAATTTTTTGAAAGGTTATGAATTTCTGCAGAAAAATCTGTTTAATTCATATTCCAACAACGGTTCCAGTAAATAATTTGTAAAAATTCATAAATGCTTCTCTCATTACCGACTATTTCGTTATGCCTAAAAATTTTAATGTATCACTTTAGACAAAGAACTAATACCGTTGCGAAAATACTGCCGTGAGAAGAAACCAGTGAAAAAATTTTGGGGTGGAAAAATGAGCACCATTCTGGCACTCACCCTCGCAAACTTCGCCGACCAATCTGGAAGTAGGCTAGATGCTGATCTAAGCATCCTGGAAACGATGTGCCCATTATTTAACAGTCACGGTTAACCCATAAGATAACGTTTCTACACGATCCTTTGACCGGAGTACACCATTGGCGTCAGATAGCATAAAGGCTTCAATTACTGACACTATGGCGTTTCTCTGACGTTTCAACCCAACCGTGCGGTAAATCGAGTACATTGAGTGGAAATTGCTTACAGTAATCAATCGTTGACTATATCCTGGCGACGAAAAGTCAACTGGGCCGTAATTGAGTCAGTACTGGCAGGCTTATCGGTTAATTATTTCTCCAATAAACAATAACTCTATGCACTTGTCCACCATGAAGACGTGGCTAATGTATTGGCCAATATCTGTGCACCAACCAATGCTCGATTGTTTGATACTCGATCCAACACGTATTCAATAAATATTCATTAGTGGATCGCTGGACAATCTCGGGCACAACAAAAAAGTAAAAAAGTATAAGTATAAAATTAAGAAATGAATATTAAGCGATAAAATCCCTGGGAATTTCGTTAGAATCTTCATTCATGGAGACTAGGTGAATACTAATCACGCATTTTTTGATTCCATTCTGGTTGCTTCCAGCAAAGAGGGAGCTATGTAGGTTTTTACGATACAGAGCCCATCGTGCAAGTTAGCGTGCTCTCTTGAGCTCATTATAGGACATTCATTGGGATCAAAACACCGCTGCCTCTGAGACCAGCACTGGTCTATCCGTGTGCAGAAGATCTGGACCTGGAAGATGTACGTAGTATACTGTTACGTGCAACTTTAAGCCAGTTAATTACTGGAGCCAATTTAATACCCAAATGGTGTATAAAAACTTGCTGACCTAAAAGCTACATCAGGTTTGACACAACTGCCGAGCCTTGACACTTCCCACCATTTCATGTAGTATTTCTCGGTTAGTTTACTTAAAAACTATTCGAATTTGCTTGGATTTTACCTCAAACATGGTATTCTACAGATCTTTTCCATTTAAATCCAGTTAAATTGCACTAGTTTTAGAATCAATACTCTCCATATGAAATTCTAAATAATTTGAATAGAAGAATAAATGGATGATAATGACGTGAGAACTATTAAATCTATTAAATTAAATTATATTATTAAATCTCCATATGAAATTCTAAATAATTTGAATAGAAGAATAAATGGATGATAATGATGTGAGAACCAATAAAAAATTGAATTGAAAAAAAAAACAGGGAATTTAAAAGAAAACGACGAGTTTGGTTTGAAACGTGCTACGTATCCGTGGCTCACATCCCAGGCCGCATAGTCCGCAGGATTCTGAGTTAATCCGGATTAGTATTCAAGGGTCGCGGGCGCGATATTTCTCTCGCAGTACAACTATCACAGACTCCTCTCCTCTTTCAGCTATCTATCCTTATTCAGTTTCCATGTACTAAGTGGAATATCAAAGTTACATTGGATACACATATGAAAAAACCATATGTATTTTTATGCATTGCATACATTGAGTAGTCAAATAAAGTGTGATCTAACTCTTAATTTCTTTGGAATTAATTTACCTGTAAATTCGCAGATAGAAATTTAACGCAAGAATTAGTCCGATTCTTTTATGAAATGATCAATGACTACTCGATATTCCCCCACTTCTAATGTCGACAAATAGGACCACGGTATTTAACATCACCTGGTCTGCATAATATGGATAATTGTTCTGCTTTGCCACAGCTGTTGGTAGGTTGTTGGTAATACACAACAATTTTTCATAAAATTTCAATTCGAGACAATTAAGAAATCATTAATGAATAGCGGTATTTATGAAAATGGATGAAGAATAGGAGCTCATCAAATGTCAAATCCTAGCTCCCACTGATTCTCATTTGAATCAAGTGAATAATCAGCCTTTACATATATGTGAATAGTACACACGATACAAGTGAAAAAATAGAATATTTCGATACGACAGCAAAAATGCTTTGGCCGTAGCTATTCACCTAGTACATTGCGATACGAGTCCGCAGAAGTGGTTGTTGACTGGTGAGAGGTGACTATAGTGCTTGCCCCGGTACGAAGATATATTTTTTCCGTTATACCTACATGGAAAGTACGATTTCACTCCCCAGATACTGAGAAGAACGTGGCCTATTCCATCCCTCCGATTTCTATTGTTTTTGAGAATCCTCGGGATGCTATAACCCTCATTCCTCCCGCCATTTACGAAGAAAAGTGTAACTCTTCCGTACAGTAATGACGGAAAGAACAATTGGCTTGGACGAAAGGAATACCCTCCGTTTCGCCTCATGTTGCTAATACACATACGAGTTAGAACGCACGGTTTACAATACAATTCTAGGTTCGTGGGAGATTTATAGTACAAGCCGAAGAATTCCAGCAGAATGCTGAATTACAAGTTGATTAGTTAGTGAATCATTGTCGTCACAGGTGCTTTTTTTAAAGAATAAACCGATAAGCGACAGTATTTCGAAACTTTTCATAAAACAGTATATATTAACGGTATATACTAGCATAACATTATATTCATGCAGTGTAATGTGTTATTTCGATTTCGACCGTTCAAATGTCATTTACGCTTCCAGAAAATTACGTTTCCGAGGCTCTACGTCTGGGAAAATTTTTTTATAACCACGCCGTGGAAAATAACTATTGCGTATAAATAAATCGGAGAACTCATTAGATCGACCAGAGTAGATATTTATTTGTCCGGACGCATGGAGTCATCCTGAAAGTAGTGCATGCGAAGCTCAGATTTTACGGATCAAAAAAACTAAAAACTAAACACTTTGATCTAAAGTTAGGAAGAATAGAAAACTGCAGGTTAAGCCTACGCGTAATCATCACTCCACTATTATTAATCATAATCCATCAGGGTATGCGAAAGTAACATGAAGTATGAGAAATGAGCTATTTGGGATTATAGCAAAGAAAAATTTCACACAAAATAGTCCAAATTAGAAAACATAAATACAAAATCTATATCCAATCTAAAAGTTATCCACAGTACCGTTTCTTTGTTATAACTTGTTAAAACTTCCGATTCCCCCAAAGGGGCGAATTATGCAATAGGATGACGTGATTAAATTTTTTTTTGTGCATTTTTGATCTATTATCATATATTATTCATAAGTTTTATTTTACAGATTGATCACGTTCAGAGCAGACAGACACTGGACATAGCAGGGAATTCAAGATTTGGTCAGCTTGATCTTAGTCTGATCAGGCAAGGTCTGATGAAAAACTGGTGAAGTTTTGATCAAGTTACCCCGATCTGAATTATCTAAGGTAGATAATCATCAAGTTTTCACCTGATCCGCTTATTGGTCTTAGTCTGACCAGGCCCTTCTTGATGAGAAACTCCTCAAGTTTTGACCCAGTTCATTGGAACAGAAATAGTCCATGCAGAACCAGATCAGGTTCTCATTCAATCAGTCTGAGCTTAGTCTGGTCAGATGATTCCTAATGAGAACCTTATCAAGTTTTGATCCAGTCGTCCGGGTCCCGAAAATTACATTTAACTACGTTAAATATATGGAGAGGGAAAAATGATACCATTATGAATAAAGTATATAATATACTTCATTCAAGTTTTTTGTGCAATTATGTATAGACGTATTAAACTTACAAGGAAATTATGTGGAAGAGGAAAGTGGTCCTCTAACTTCGATTTGTGCATTAGTATGATATTATTATTTAAATCATTTTTCATCAACAGAATTGAATTCTAACCGAAAAAAAAATTTCTCAAAGTATACGCACATCCGGGAATGATTACAAAGTCTTGATTAAAAAAGGCGTTATATGACTGATCAGGATTTGATCCAGTTACCATATAAGATCCTGATCTATCATCAGGGCTGGCCGGATCAGATCATGATCTGAACCTGATTGAAATTTCTACTCGGGATTGGCTACGTTTCTCCAAACAATACACGTTCATATTGCTCGGGTAGAGCTTCATTCGCCTTGAGGGGCAGAGTGGTACATGAGAAAGCAATTCTTAACTGCGTAACCATCATGTGCTTTCCTCAAGCACCAAATTACATTTCCATACCGTTTCTTGCGAGATTGGAGATCTAATGGAGAAAAGTCGAAGGTTATCGATAGATCCGAATCCCCGTATTCGATTAATATTTGCAACCTTTCGCAAAGCAGTCGATAAGGGTGTGCTATTTTCATTTGAAAATTGACAATCGCAAGTTTTCACGATTCTTATCATATATTAAAATTGATTTCCTTCAAAAAACAATAAATTTCAAGAAAGATAGTACCCGAATTAGTGATTACGGAACAATTTCTTGGCAAATATATATTAAAAGAATATGCAGTTAGTTCGGTCAAAGTAGCAACTTGGTCTCCCATAAAATTTTAGTTTTGCCCAAAATTTCACCACTTTCTCACCTTTTTGAATTCTTTATTCTTTATTTATTAAATAAATGTTTTCAACAATTTATCTGACGAATATTGTCATCAATATTTTTTTTCATTTCCCATCTCACTCTTGTTTGTCTAAACTCTAATAATGATAACATTGTATATGTATTCCATATGACCAACTTCAGTCCGTCCGAAGAGGTTTTCGAACGAACCGTTGCCAAACGTCAGGAATGTGCAATCTGCACTGCAAACCATCCAGTGTGAACGTCATCTAGATGGAGAGGGTTTTAATTGAAGTTTTGTTTATTATTTGTTTCGAAAATCATTGTTATCCATGAGTTGAAAAAAATTGAGAATCTAACGAATAAAGTCACATATGATTCAATGTATGAAAAAGCGCTCTATGTTGCCCAACGGTGGAGTTGAAAATGGAAGTGTAGTGCCCTGATGAAAACTGTATGTTAAAGTTCATTTTTCAAAAAAAACTTGTCGAAAAAAGGTCGGAAAGTCTATTGGACAATGTACTTCAGTTAAAGATTAAATCTTATTCGATATTATCTGAAGGGAATTTTACCCAAGAAAGACTGTGAGTAGTACTGGTATGCCCTTAATATTTAGAGCAAGCTTAACAGCAATTTGCCATCGAAAATTGAGAAAAGCGATTGTCGCTTTGAATGTAATTTTTTTTCAGAGGATGGTTCACTCACCAGCTACCGTCGAACCTTTGCTGAGATCGAAACCTTCAGGTTTTGGACTGCTTGAGTCAGTTTCTTGCTTAGGATTTCGATGATGATGAATACCAAATGGCTGCGATATTTGTTGAGTAGTAAGAGGTTGAGAATGCTGATGAAAACTCGTGGTCATGAGAGAAGCAGAGGAGACTTGATGCAACTGCGCATGGTGAACAGATGCTGGCCGCGGGGTTGGGCTGCATATCGCGTGTGCTGGGTGAGACTGATGTGATTGTGGACTCCGCGGTATGGGAGATATACTCGATGGTCGAGATGGTGGCGATACCTTGTGTGTCAAAGCTAACGCCTGGCTCTGCAAAAATTGTGAATATCAGTTATAGAGGAAAAGGATTTTTTTTTAGATATATTTCTCTTTCCTACTACCATTACGGTTTTATAGGCGCCTTGCGTCTTGCAGCTCTTCCTTACTATCCCAGTTTCTTCATTTCTGTTAGTGCTTCCATATGGAACCGCAAACAGAAACGAACAAAGAATGGACCGACTTTTTTCAACAGCATTTGGCGTGTACTGAGGGAAACCATGGGAAAACTCAATATTGCAGCCGGCCGGTAATGCAGTGAATCTGCTGTGTTTATTCGTCACACTGACTCGGGTAACACAGTAGTTTTCTACATCCGTGTCTAACGCCGACACTTTCCACGCAGAAGGTGCAACTAAACGGACATCCGTCCAAGTACTAACACAACTGTTGCTTAGCTTGGACAACCGCTGGAGTCACATATCACCCGTGTGGCTACTGCCGCTACTCTCCAACGCTATGTTTTGAGGGCTATCATTTATTATTTATTAATATCATTTACTATTCTTTTAAAAAATGTAGTCCGCAAAATTTGGAAGCCTCCGTTCTCGTAGAACAAAAATCGCATGGCTATGGTACTACATCCATTGCTTCGATCGACTATTATTGTCATTATAACTATTATTTTACTGTGGAGGTTGCATTTTTCATTCATGCCATATAGTTTTTCAATACTACAGGAAAAAGGTGACGAAACCTCTGTGCCTTTCATGTGATGTACAAATTGTTGAAGTAAGACTGGATTTCATTATCTCAAGTTTTTCCGAAAAATTATCCTAATTTTTTACATCATCTCAGGTATCAACTGTGAGATGGTTGAAGAAAATTATTTTTTCTGAATATTTATTCATTGTTGAGTGAAAATTTCTCAATACTGAGAAATATCTAATTGGCATAACAAAAATATTTTCCAATAGACAATTAAACATTAAAGACATTGGAAATATATAGTTTAAGTTGCCAGACACTCTGAATATATTATAAAAATTCGCGCAATTTCCAATTTTTTTACTGATAGCACGCTATTATGGTTTTATCGAAAGTATAGCTTCCCAACCCTTGAAACCGCTGCCACATGTGTACTGTAGGATACTTGTTAGAAGGTCTCAATTCGAATTTTTCTCGTGCCGCCCTCTAAATTATCTCAATAATTTTAAAATAATTCCCTGAAAATTTCAACCTTCTGTCTCAACCGGAAGTTGCCCCCTCAAAAACTTACTTTTTCTCATTTAAACAACATATGGGATTTTTCCCTTTCTTTCTTTGCGATTTTTTTACCTACAAAGTGTTATTAACATTACTATGGGACAACAGTACTACATAATACCGGACGACTTTCTTTCTTTCTCCACGCACGAAAACTATAAAATGTATCGTTACACGATTGAAATTAACAGAATTTATTTCAATCAATTGTGACTGCCTTCCTTCTGCTCAATATAATGTATGTGTCTAACAATCGTGTTTCACGCAAATACAAGTACAATTTTCCGATTTTTCAATGACATTTAAGATTATCTGCATTGCAGTTAAGAAAATGTGCATTCTATTAAAAAATAATGAAATTGGAAAACTATAACAAATACCCCAGTGTATTCGTCTACCTCCTCCAGGAATCGATGATCTAACGGTGATTACTTTTTGGGGGTCGGTGACCCTGCCAAAAAGTGTGTGTGATGAATAAAATATTTTTTTCGTGTTAAATAGAGAAATCAATGAGTTATAAATAATTAATGCACACGAATCAGCTCTTTTCGAGCTCTGGCTCATGAGCACTAATGGAAATGCAAACATTTTTCATTAATGACATCTCACAAAAATGTGAATAATTTCGATTTCCACTGATTACAAGTCCAAGACATAGCTTCTATTCGAAGGGAGTTTTTAGTTCCGTCCAATGCGGATAAGAGAGTGATTATAACTCGTATTGATACTGACGATGGATTCATAGAAGAGGGAAAGGGTCGTTTTATCTAGAAGACAAATTGCGATCATCATAATGGACTTACTTTACAATATTAGTTGGAGTAGTTTACTAAAATCGTAACGTTTTTGTCTCCAAAATCGGTGATTATCATTGACGTAGCCCTCTGTCATACTACTTGAATTCCCGAAAAATGCAATACATTTAAATCCTGGACAAAAAGCGTGGCCATTAAATGGTTATTATAAATGAATGTAACATTAGCTCTGAACGACGCTTCCTTTCATATATTAACTAGTCTTTTTGATTCATCCTCACTATTTTTTTTAAATTTTATTCTGTGGATACAATAGCCTACGAAAAACGCGTAAAATTATTATGGCTTCCAGTAGCTTATTTCAAATTTAATGTTATAAAATTGATATGACCCCATGTGAAGAATAGCGTCACTTTCCAGACCAATTAATTCGAAAGAAATGATGTATGCTGAGTGCGCGGGAATGCTACTAATTCAGTGTCAAGGAAATTAATAAAAACATGACTAAGGATGTTCTGCAAGTATAGTCAACACAAAAGTTTATGACCCTTTCTATAATTCGTTATATTCATCGTCATTAGTTTTCTATTACTATTCAAACGTGTTAATTAGTTGATGTAATCGTCATAGAAAATCATTATAGCATATTGGATTCTATGAATGAATATTATATTGTTTAAAGAAATTAATGAAAGAAGAATTTCACTTAATCGTCATGAAATTTTTTACCTTCGTCTTATATCTGCTTCAATACTACATTTTCAAAATTTCAACAAAACTTTATATTTTGGACTATATTTATAGAAATTTTTATTTTCCCCATAAGAGGCAATAACTAATAATCACGAAACAGTGTTGTGAATTAATCTCAAATTTTATACAGGCATCGGTTATGGCTTCAAAAACATTATGTCAAAATTTCAAGCAATTCTTATATCTTCGCCAATACATGCAAACCAACCTTAAGTATGGTAAAATTCAAACACTAAATATCCTGAGAAGTAACACATGATGGAAATTCCAGGGCGAGCCATTGCTTAGTCACTTGAGTGGCAATGGTTCTGATTCCAAAGAATTATATTTTTTTACTGCTTCTCACGATTTTTCTTTTAAGAATTGGTACAACATACGTCCCAAACTCGAAAACTCGAAAATAACTACGGAAAAATAATATTCGGAATGTCCGGATGGTGTTTTTTTACTCGTATGGTTGGCCGCCCCGTCCTCAACTCGGTTTGCCAAACTCCACACTAGTAAAAAACCCCATGCCAACAGTCCGGAAATATACTATTTCTTTTCAAATAAGCTTTAACAATGAATTTCTACTTGTGGAAATACGATCATTTTGAAAAACCGAAAATAATTATGTCTTTCGATGCTGCATGGAATTTCTACAAAACGTTCAATAATTGGACATTTTCGTTTCTCACGTTTCGCTAATTATGCCCCATCGCTTCTCCCCCTTTGTCTATAAGGATTAGAATCATCCCAACATTGCTCTCACACCTTACCTTAGCCTTAACCTTTCCCCTATGTAAGGAATGAAAGGTATCATAAGTGTAAATATTAATTGTCGAAAGTGTTGATGAGTGAGCAGAATTAATAGTAAAATGATAACATTTCACTCAATCTCTCGGTCTCCTCATTTAAATGATCTGCCTGTTGTTCTTGGGGATTTATTAAATATGAAGGTTTCATACATAACCTAGTCTGTTCCACTTGTGGATAACGCGGAGAGCGGTCAATCAACAATCATATATTCCAAACTAATTGTTTCCCTCCAAAAAGGTTTCCACATCCTAAATTAGGCAAGCGAATCCCATACACTCCAGTGCAGAATATCTGTATCTGTAGAATATGGTTCGGTGAGCCTAAACTGGACATTTACCCCTCTGTAAAATACGTCAAATTTCATATCATTTAGTTATTTCCTTTTAAATCAAGTGATCATGCAACTAAATAAAATTGCATGTTCATCTCATGAACCCGATCCCCTTTGAAGCTCCGAAAATGACATAACGATCTATCAGCTGTAACGGAATTTTCGAAAATCCCGCACATTGAACTTGAATTTTGGATTAGTATGTCTACTATCTCAATCTTCTCCCGGGGTTGTTCGAATCGTTGAAGGGTGTGAGGACTGATTCGACGAAGGGATTGTTCGAAGGGGTCAGTGGCGACATTCAAATTCGGCGGGCTCCGGGAGAAGCTAATGTCGAGGATATCCACTCTGTGACGAGGGAAGCACATCTCGGCACCCGGCTGTATAACGAGCCATAGTCGAGAGTGGGGGGCATCGGCAGTACTCCCCAGACTGCCCACTCACTAGGCAGAGCCGCTTCGGCTGACTGCCAGTGCGGACCACTGGCAGCCCGGGGCATTGGGAAGACTCCGCTCAGTAGAGGAGGGTTATATTCTCCCTGATTACGCTCTCTGGGTGAGAACAATACGGACTGCATTTTCTGGGTGCGAGTCATATTTTTTCTAGCGATGCTCTGTTTGGCGCTACCCTAGTGAGCCCATCACACTCTCGATAGGGTGTATATGGGCATTCCGCTATCTTATGTTGCGCTCTCAGCGAGGTAGTCCTCGGGGTGATTCGAATTATCTCGGACTTCTGCCAGTAGGCTCTCACGTTGTGACCCGTTGATCAACGCGTTGTATTATTTCGCGTTCTTGGTTTATTAAAATCGCATATCTGCCCTGGTGGCGGTCTCCACGGCCTAACATCCTGAGCATCCCCAGGCCTTCCCGCTTCCGTTCCGTTAGTCACCTCCAGATCTTTCAACCTCTCTCATCCAGTCGCTTAGTGCTTTTGTTCTTGGATATATTTTGGATTTCGGATTGGAGTTACGGTATTGTGAGGTTACCAACCTCGGGTAAGGCAGGGCACCGGCACCTCACCTCCTTAACCTCGTTGCGCGCTGCGGCTCATTCGGTTTTTGTTAGCTTTCGGGCTCTTAAACAGCTAGCATTCCATCCAATCGGTTGGAATATTAGGATGCGTGTATGGGAACGAGAGAAAGTAATAACTACATTCGATCTCCGGCACGAGATCAGGAAAAGTGTTACAGTGCACAAATGAGAGGCGTGATGTACATCATTTCCTTGAACTGTTAGTCAATCAAAAGATCTGACTAACTAACCTGGAAGTCGACAAACTTAAATATTGCTGACTATTAAAGTCTATTATTTGTTTTTCTTAGATTTGAGGATTATTGAGCCCTATAGTGCTGGATATTCCACGGAGAGTTTTTGTCAAGTAATGGCAAAGAACTCCCAAGCATGTAAAGAAAAACATTGTGTATTCTAATATACATTCGTACCACTTCTGATAATATGACACTAGTGCTCCAAAATGGATATTCTCTAATAACTTTGTTGTCCAAGAAACGGTATATCAAAATTTTGCATGCTACCAATTCCGTGTAAAAAAAGAGGGGTTTTTGGGCAAAATATGACACAATCACTCCTTGACCTTTGGTAGGTAACCGCCTATTTCTCCACTTTGATTCTGGCCAAAACAGAGTGCAGTGCATAGAAATATATTTATACATAATCATACAGAGGACCTCAAGTAAGAAAATGGCAATGCGACAAATTTGATCACAGTTTGAAAAGATAATAGGCTCCATGCCTTGGGGCCCAATAGTCAGTGAGTTCTGCGCCCGACACGGTCAAAGCCTGAAATAATAACATGGGGCCACGACCGGCCACCAACACTCCGCTGGAGTATGGCTCCTCAGGTGACGCTCGGTGCAATTTCATATTTAATTCATTAAATTAATTACGGATGGCATGTGGAAGTGGAGTGGGTTAAATGCATCCGTAAGCTTCTATGGTGAGGTGTGGGATCAGTGGAATAAAAATCAAAATGATGGACCATGGCTACAAGATTGGCAAACTACTGGCAACCGGGTTACCAGTTGTTATCATCAATTATACCCAAAGAAGGTGATTACGCTAATTTGTCCGATTCGACATACCTTAACACATAAATCCTAAGTCAAAAACCCTCGAAAAAACCGATTTTGTTAACTTAAAATATTCATCGCGCCTACCGACGGTTAGGCATAAGCTGAAAACTAACGCTATACTAACCCTACGATCTAAACAGAACAGGTCACGTCAGGTCAGGTCAGAATGCTAGTCACTATTATCCCTATTGGGTTATATTATTATTATGCTATATAATCCATTATATTTTAAAGACCATATAATAATTTCTTAGAAATGAATAATCTTACACATTTCATCAACATATTCGTTTGAACAATTCACATATTATCATTAGGATTGCTGTGGTATTTAGAAATATTTCTGTATGTAAACGAATAACGTGTATACATTTCAGGCGCAAATATGGCGAGAAGAAGCACTTGAAGGATCGGTATTATAGATGTTAATTTCATCGACAAATAAATAAATTTTGAATCCCTACGTCAAGTAGTAACAGAATAAACTTAAATGTAAAGACATACTTTATCCTAAGAGTGGTGGTAACATGGGATTTCATGTACATAATGTTAATTGAGATTGTAGCGGTTCGCGCTACAATATTCTACGACAAAATGTTGCGACGGTTAGTGAAAGAGCTCGATCAAAAAGCACCCCTAAGTCACCATACTAGTCGGCCCTCCCTAGAGTGATACCATCAATAGTATAATTAAAGATAATCGGCGAACGATTCGTAAAATTACTAATACATTCATATTTCTTAATATTAAGTGGAATTTAGTTAATTTCATTGCCTTCACACTAGGTTGCAAAATTTATGAAACTACTCTGAAGCATCTCAGAATTGTCATGACTCTCGATGAGACTTTAAATATTGGACAATACAGACATAGGACGATAATTTGTAATTTTATTTTGAGATCCTAATTTAAACCCCGGAATGTCCTCAGTAAGTTTTCCTCTGCCCGAACAAATCCCTTGTTTTAGAGCCTTATTGAAAATTACGTGCAAAGGTTCAATCCAATCTTCCGAACATTATTTCACAATAAAGGTTAGTAAAACAAGCAGTTATTTCAGTGGTAAGTTCAGAAAGAGCGTTTTTCCGTTATCATGTGAAACCATCAGTATATTACCAAGATCAGTAGTAATCCCAATGTCCAGGTCACGCAGTACCATCATACCATCCCCCGCCAGCATCACAGAAGGCATTTTCGACGCATTCTTAATACCATCAATATATTTTCATACCTTTGACGGGTTAACAACAATGTTATCCTCTAACTCCTTCAAATAGCTCGGATGAACTTCGGATGACTAACTTTATGTATAGCCAGCATAAGGGACATAAACTGGTGGCGGTGGAAGGCCAAATTAGTTTTCTTCCACATTCTCTAATCATAACTTTTTCATTTTATATTCGAAGTGATATCCCTTGTGAACCACACAGAATACCCAGAATTATTTGCCGCCTTGTGTGGGACGTGGACATCGAGAATTTTCTATAAATTTTGGTAAAAATTTTCACAAATGGTATTCCCGTCTACATCGGAGAGTAATGACGACCCGAAGACCTTTAAATTAAGTTTTTTTTTTGAAATTGTAAGGTTTGTTGGATTTCTAGGATATGAAACGTGAATTCAGTGGAAGATCGACGATCCAGAGCGTTCCTTGCCCAATCAACATCTGCTCATCCATATAGAAACTTTTCGGTCCTCTCATAAATGATTTTGTAAGACGAAAAGGCTTTCACATAACTCAAGACTCTTTTTGCAGTCATCCGGTGACTCTCGTTGTAGTTTAAAGTGAATTGTCTCAAATAACTCACACCGAATGAAATATCTGGTCTAGTGGTAAGCGCCAAATGAGGTGAACCGCCTATGGGACTTTGGAACGGGAATTTATTCATTTCCGTCCCATCGGTTTGCTCGGGATGGACCAACGACGACTTAGCTTCCATTTGCATAGTTACAGGCTTACATGTTGACATTAAAAATCTCCTGGGTAATTCCTCGATTTATTTCTGTTGAAACAACTCCACCGACTTGCTTTGCGAATTCTGACAAAAATTGATTCCCACGCATCGTTTAAAGAGTCCAACATGTTTCATTTAGAAACATTTTGACATTGCTGTCTTTACCTTCCTGACAATGCTCTGGCTGTTAGATGCAATAAGAATATCATCAACATACATTGAGACCAGCAGAATATTGTTTTCCTCCTGGTAATGAAAAAGCATAGATTCTATGGAGATGCAATTAATCCCATTTTTATCGACACGTCGCCCACTCATCTGTATCATCTTAAACTTGATTGGTTTATGCCGTATAACACCTTTATAAGATGGCACACTGGTTTGCTCGTCCGATTCAATGTTTTCAGCTAGTTTGACGAAGCCTTCATGATATCTTCGTCCTGAACAAACGAACTGTATCTTTCGATTTGACTGGCTTCTTTTCTACTATTTTCACCAAGATTGTATCTTCCAGGACTCCCTTAAGGTATGCTGTTACCACCTCTATTTAGTGAATCGTCAAAGCCTGTTCTGCTGGAAGAGCTGCTAACAACCGAACTGACGTTGAACGGACAGGCGGCAACAAGATTTCATTACGATCAATACCCGAATATTGTGCACAGGCCTTTCCGATGAGACACGCTTTTTTCTTCTTAATTACGCCGTCTGATTTTGTCTCTTGTCTCTGTTAATCTTCATTGTCCACCATATCCCCGACTTTATTATATAATGACGAAAGGTACGCGTTTTCCAACGTAGCATGCCACTCGGCTCCTTCAGGTGTACTAACAGCCTCCTGTTAAGTGGCAGGCTCATCAGAGATAACATACACAAAAATGTTCTCTTCCTTGTCAAACAGTTTTTTTATCTCCTGCCAAAACTGTAGATCTTTCTGGGACATCCGATCGAACGAATACGTAGTCCAGCAAAATGGACTCAAGACCCTTTGATGAAAGTTTATTGTTCTGAGTTTTGTCCAACATAACAGCTCTGCAACCCAATGGTTTCCTAAACATAGCCGTCGGTTTCTGTGCGCTCCACATACCGTAAAGGATCGCCCAATCTAGAACCTTAGTCGGACAACGGTTTCTAATGTGTCAAGCTGGATTAACCACATCAGCCCACAACCTCGAGGTCACGTTTGACTTTCATGAGGCATTTGGCTATGTCTACTAACGCTCAATTTATCCTCTCGGCTATCGAATTCTACTGTGACGTATGATACCCTTACCCTTATCCTCAAGGGATTGTATCCCGTGTTCTTGGTTCCATTGCTCCTGTTGGAGAAACTGGTCAGAGTCACCGTTACAAAACTCTATCTCATTATCTCATTGCAGAAACTTGATGTTCCGCCCAGTCTCTTACTCAACTCGAACTTACAACAGCTTGAGTGAGTTAAAAACTGCTGATTATTGATTCAAAAAATTTACTTGACAATATCTGGACTTGTCCTAAATGAAGACAACGAAAGAGCGTGCACTATAAATTGACGGAACTCTAAAAAATCCACCAACCTCGTTGTCAACAATTTTCAGTAGGCTCTGAGCTCCGACTTCTCTTGCTGTGAGATGATAAATAATCGCCTCTGTTATTTCTCTGATGTATAAATTTCACATTTTCTCCAATTTTCCAACATTCTCATGCCTTAGCCGTCTACCAATTTTTCTCCATTATTTTTTTCTGGCAAGCCCCATTGCTTGGTTGCAGCTCCTCTATCTCGTTGTGTCACATCTGCTGCACGGTCTCATCTTTCAAATTCATAAAATCCATATTTCCTTGTCATGAGACCGTAAATATAAGGTTTCCATCGTGGTCGGTAATTACCGCTCCAGCTTTACGAAAAATCACGTCATAACCACGGCCTGTGATGTTAGATATTGATAGCAGGTTTGCTCACAAGTCGGATGCGTAATACACATTCTCCACACATACTCTGCAGTTTTGATCGTGCGCATCCAGACTCATCTTCACATCTTCAATACCCGAGATGGCAGTAGAAGTAGTGTTGGCCAAATACAGTGAGCTATGCATCTCTGTAAAGCTTTGAAAAATACCCTTATCCGCCGCCATCTGTACCGAACACCCACTATGAAGTCACCAGTTCTTGTCAAGTCTTTTGGACTCGGCTCGAACATTAAAAAAACTGCTACTTTCCCAAAAAACGCAAGGTTATCAACGTCTTCAGCCTGCTTCTCGGTGACTTCTGCTCGATCTGCTGTCTGAGGTATGTGTACTGATCATAGCGGAGGCTACCTCGAAAAAATCCAGCAATATGACCTGGTCGGGTACATTTATGCGATAGGAATTGCCGTTTTGGCACACCTAATACGTTTTATCTCTGTTGAGACGACCTTGACAAATTCGGATCAGCCGAAAGTCTCTCTCTACTGGACAAGTTATCAGGATACTGTCGTTCGGCACCTCCAGCGTGCTAATATGCTCCGCGGCTGTTTATATTTCCGAATCCTTTTCAAAAGTCTTTCTGGCCTTATCCGACTCCGGAATTTTTAATCGCCTATCACTCCATTTCCCCCCGTGAAATCTCAACAAATATCAAGCCTTGCGGCTAAATAACACATGATGTAAAATGAGGCTATTTCTTCATTCAGCAGTACTCTAATTTCTGATAACTCATCAACAGTATACACAAACTGGTAGAAGGGCGTATGTAACGCGTCCGTCTCACTCATCTTGTGCGAGCCCAAATACTTCATCAGGACAGCTTTTCTCACCATCATGTTGGACTGGTGCTATGACTCCAGTGCATGTCAAGTGTCACTCGAAGTCTCGCATATTTTAAGGCAGAGGTTTTTGCTGTTTCCAGCCGATAAACTTATGTCTAACAATGCCTTGTAATCATACATTTCGCACTCTCCATTGCCCATGGAGTCACCAGCCGGCCTGTTACATGCTCCATTCGCATAGCCTCAGAGATCCGTTTTGACTAATAATGCCTTTATATCTACTTTGCAGGTGCCATAATTCCCATGCTTCGATTTCGTAGTCATTATTGTGGGATTGCCACGTTGGACAAAGGTTTTCCCGTGTCCACATCATCCGATTTGGAGTAAAAAAAAATGACAATTGAATTCCAAATACCATGAATCCTAATGCGTATGACCCATAATCTCTTAGAAATTAATAATCTTACACATTACACCAACTTACTTGTTGAAATTATTCCTATATTATTATTAGGATGGCAGTGACATTTAGATACATTTCTGTGTGGAAACAAATTACGTGTATATATTTTAGGACCAAAGATGAGGAAGTGAGACAACGGAGCCCTGGAAGGATCGGTATTATAGATATTGATGTAATTGAAAATTAAATAAACTGTTTATCATCTATATCGACGATCTGTTTGAGTCCCATCATAATTATTAATAATTATACTAATAATCACACTAGTCTACAGTGGTTCTTTTCATAGTTACAGATTCATCGGTAACTACTCCAATATTTTCAAATAACTGAGATCTAAGGTGTACTACTGAGCAAGGGGTGCGAAAGTGGGGATCACGTGATGTTTGTATGCGTGAAACAATTGCGTAGAAGCCTATTCATGATTGGGAGCATAAATTTGATTACTAACAAACCGATAATTGTTGAAAATATAATATATCTACAAATGATAAAAACAAGAGCACATTCAGTACTTTCGTGAATATATTTATAATCTAGGCATTTGAAATTATAGAAATTTGCGAAAATATCCAGGACAACAATCAATCAATATTTTTCAAATAATATCAAATAATAATGTGTGACGAGGCAGAATTTTGTGGCCAGTCCACCTGCCCCCCCC
>NW_011887773.1:123204-207234 GCF_000806365.1 Fopius arisanus | reverse complement strand
CCCCCCCCCGAATGAATACAGCTTATTTTTCGTATTTTAAGTTGGATTTAAGTTATCCTCTTTTGCGACCGTCGGGCAACTCATCCGTAGGTATTCCTTCTCCGCCCCCGCCCCGGCCCCCCGGCACACACTTATCACCTTGGAGGAAAGAAGATCCTACGTGACAAGGAGAAGGACCACAGGTGACCTCGAAAGGAAGAAGACGTTTCGCGAGAGAGAAGAAGAAACCCAATGACGAGTGATTGGAGAGGACGCCATCACCCGTAAGTGGCCCAAAAATTATTCCCTGACGCAACGAATATTACCTTGCACCTAATTATAATCATTCGCTCCCAACGGTGAGCTTCCACTACATTCATTTCCTTGTGATGTAAGTCCTCTACTAATTATTACTTTTTATAGTCGTCCCTAACTTCACTCCTATTACAGGTTTAGAGTCAGCCCCTTTTTTTTATTATAGCATTTCGGGTAGCCGCAAGTGAGTCGGCCTTACCCCCCACTCTCAAGTTAGTTAGTAGTTAAAAGGCCTGGATTTAATGTTGTGTTAATCATTTTGGTAATTAATTTTTTATATAATTAATATCGTTCTACAGAGACCTCTTCGAGTAATCATTCAACACCCCTATTAGTGTTTCAGGTACCCCCGTAACTTATAAGAAATTCTCCCAGGTCACAATTATTGTGTTATTATCGTCACTGTAGTCGTGGCTGCAGCTCTCTGGCCGAACCTACGGCCAAATCTGTCAGCCAAAAGTTAGATATATACTTCTCGGTCCAAACTGAGACATTGGCCACTAGCATTGGGCAAACCTTGGCCGAAACACGGGCAACGAGGCTTGGCGAAGGCAGGCTTGTGCCAGGCTCGACCCGTTTCGCAAGCATTGCCACTCCCTCCCCGGAAGGAGATAACTTTGATAAACTTATTTGGCAACTTGATCAGACGTAATTTGTGAAAAATTTCATCACTAAGAATAGAAATTAATTTTTCATGGAAATTGATGTTTTTATAGAAATTACGTTTGGAATAATCCATTTTTGCCTATACATTATACAGGATAGTCACAGATGGCAAGATGAAAAACATTTCAATAGCTACGCGTGAATATTCAGTAGAAATCTTGTGGAAATTTCCGGAGTAAAACTGTTTGCCAGCCTTAAATACTACACCGATTAGTTAAAGCACAACTTTGAAAAGTAATTAGAAATATTTATAGGAAAGATATTCTATTATACTAAATAGATATCGTGTTAGAATATAATTTAGTTTAACTTGAATAATGCTTAATTCTCCTAGGAGACCTGATATTAATTTCTCACAGTCATGTCTCAGTTTGATTCTTACTCAAATACAGTTGCTAATTTGATTAGCTGTGCTAATTGATAGCCAATCGGAAAATCCTCGGTGACCAGCTAATTACGGTGTTGGCCGGTTTTGTTACCTGTTGTCGTTCCGCCATTAACGAGCACTTCTCGTTTGGACATGGATGCATGCAACAACTTGCGAATTGTCGCTGTTTTTTAAGTTTTACATCGTCTATTCAACCATAGAGGATTTTGATTTAGAAATGCTGTTAGAGGACTTGTTCTGGTCCTTTTCTGGGATTTCGTTTGGATAAAGAACGGTGAGCTGTGGAGAAAATATTTAAAATTGTCGATTCATGATTGAATTTTGTTAGATTAATTTCTAATTTCTCAATGTATTGTCCGTGGTGAATAACGCCATTTTCACGTGTGCATGTTTCTTGATTTGTCTAGACTCTAGACTTACTCGGTGGAATTATGTCAATTTTAATAAATTTACGATTTCGTTAAAACGTGGTGATTTTCCGAGCATTTTTCTTTAGAGAATCTATGATTGTTGCTAATATTACAATTTCGACACTTGTCCTTCTTATTCATTTGAATCGTTCTATTGTTGCGTGAAATATCCATTTTCTTTTGTGTTCGCGACGTTGGGATTTTGAGGTCATTGATGTTTTGTTCTCTCGAGATTTCGACTTGCCATATATCGTGGCCTGTAAAGTCCCTAATTTCATCTTCGATTTTACGTTCTATTTAATTTCGAAATTATATGCGTTTACATTGGGTTTACAGTGTCTGTCGGCACTCGTGATTTGTACTTTGCCGCTAACCTTTACTGTCGGCGATTGTTTACGTTCTCTCGAGACATTCCCTCTCTGAATCGCTGAACTCTTTCTTTTTATCGTATCATTGGACACACTTGTTCTCTCGGTAGATATAGATTCCTCTTCTATACAGGTTCTAACTTAGCAATATACTTGCGGTTGTACCGACAGATTCTAAATTTAAACGTTATTGTTTTTGACTCATTTTGACTTATTATTTTTGACTAGTAGTTTTATAATTTGGCTTGTGGTTAGGGAATGTGTTTGTAAAATTATTTGTCTGTGATTTCGTAACTGATTTTATTTTTCTTTGATAACGAGAACAGTGTGATCTTTTGCTGTGAGGGTAGATCGGGGAATTTGAATCATTTTATTGTATTTCGAAAATTTGAATACCATTAAATTGTTTTGTCACTCCGCAATATTTCGGATTTATTTGAAGTATAAATAGCCCAGCCACTTCAGAGTGTTAGGACAGGATTTGGAACCTAGCCGCCTCAGCAGTTGTTATACTGACTGGTCGGTAATTGTCCTTAATGATATTGTTTAATTTGAATTTTTGCCGTTTGAATACAAACGTCCCGGCGCCAAACACTTGTCATATTGAGTTTGATCGCTAATGGCTGTGTATATTTGTCTCTTTCCGCGGACGGCAAAATACGTCACAATTATGTGGTACATTTACTATGCAGGGTATCCCGTTTGAAACTGTACAGCGAAATAACTTGTTGACCAGGGCACCGATTGTAAAAATTTTCAGATGAAAGTTGTCGGGTTCGGAGGCACATCTGGTGCACCATGCGATTTGTTCATAGGAAGTTGAGTTCTGCCAAGCATTGACAACAGGGCCAAGCTTGCTTGACTCTAAACTGCCAAGCCTGGCATTTCCTAGCTTGGGTCTGGCTGCAACCTATGGTCATGCCAACCTAGGGCCAATGTTATTTCAATAGGTCACCCAGAAGTCCGGTAGTGAGGCTAGTTCATAGCCTGGTTTAAGCTTGTTGCCAGGATTTTTTTACAGTAGGTCTGACTTCAGCCAATGGTCATACCAATAGAATTCTGAAAATTATTGAAAATTGAGTGGAATCGATTGTTTTTTATTTTTATTTAAAAAATCATCAATTGTCTTATGTTAATGGCGGATTTACTTCAAGTTGGTTAATTAAATAGACATCACCTGCATATATGTGAATATACTGAAGTCAGCATAAATTTTAACTTCGATTTTAGGAGTGGGGGAGATGGTTACAAGTGGTAACTACGTGGAGTAGGGGTACGCAGGGAAGTAGTAACTCATGCCGACTATATTATATACTAGGCTTTGTGAAAATAATTACTAACGTCACTTTCATCGTATGTGTGAATGCTCCATAAGTGCGTCAACAATGGCATTCTGCACTCGTAACTTCCGTAAATCGAGTAATAGAGTACTTCTACTAGAGCTTCATGAAGGTAGTGATAACAGTGACGATACTCAAGTTTCTAGTATCGAAGATGAAGTGTGTGCAAATTCAGAATATGGATGGATCGTGGATAACCTCGAAAATGAACTTGGAGTCAGTGAGAATGTACGTGAAGATTCAAGTGGAAAGCTATCGTTGAATGATGTCCGAGTGGTAAATTCATCTGCTGTTGCATGTTTTGAGGTCGAAGACAATGAGAAAAATAATCTCAACAAATCTACTGACCCAGTTGACGTTGAGTGTTCAATTGGTGAGCAACAGATCATTGAAATTGATCATTCGCCACAACGAACTATAACTGAAGAAATTGTTGACCAGTAAAAATAAAATTGGAACCTACGTTTATTTAGGCATTGCTAATGGTTTGACTGATCGAATAGTATCGAACGAATACAATGAAGATACTATTCGTGCGCTTATTTCCATCGATGGTATGGAAGTGTACCAAAATTCAAAGGGACAATCGTGGCCGATTGTCTTGAAAGTTTCTCACCTCAAGTATGATGCAGTTCGATTTGTGGTGATTCGAAACCGAAGAACGTCGACAATTTTTAAACGAATTTGTAAATGAAGCATCAAAATTAATAACTGATGTTATTTCAATTTTAGGACGGTTTTACAAGTTCGAAATAATGGCTTTAATTGGTGATAGTCTGGCCAAAGCCTATCTGAAATGTATTAAGTCCCCAGCTGGATTTCTTAGCTGTGAAAGGTATACAGTGAAGGGTGTGACGGTTACCAAAGAAAGAGTTTTTGCAGATGATAACTGCTCATTACGAACAAAAGAAACATTTGAATCTCAACCATTCTGAATGTTACGAAGAATTTGGGTGAGAAATGGATTCTACGAGAAAAAAATGAGCACAAACTCTCAATGGAGCAGGTGAAAATTTTCACAGAGTTGATGACATCTATCAATCCTAGGTCTGCCTTCGGAATTTCAACGAAATACTTTCGATGTGTCAGACCTCTCTCATTAGGACGCCACACAGTATTCGTTTTTATTACTTTATAGCGACCCCATTGTGCTTCAATTTGTACTTGACGAAGGACGATTTCAACATTTTCTGTTACTGTGTGTGGCTTGTCGTATTTTGTGCAACAATGACAGGGTCATTGAGTATTATCACATTGCAAAGAAGATTTTACGAAAATTCGTGAGGATTATGCCCACATTTTACGGCAGTGACTGTCAAACAATGGTTATCCATGATCTTATCCACTTGTGCGACGAGGCAGAATTTTTCAAAAGATCTTTAAGTGATTATTCGGCTTTTTGAGGGGAGGATTATATTGGGAAATTAAAAAAATTTGTCAGCAGTAAAGCTAAACCAATTCCTCAAATTATTAATCGCTTGAGAGGCCGAGAGCTATAACCTGATATGAAAATACAAAAACGTTCGACAATTCGCGATGCAATAGAGAGTAAAGTAAGAGATGTTTACGAAAAAAATGGGGAGAATTTTCTGTCCTTTAGGACAATTACATATTGTGGCCAGAAACTGGGAATAATGTAGCACAACTACGCAGTGACGATTTATTTATCCTAAACAGAATAAAATAATGGTTGATGAAAAATATTTGAATAATCTTGAAAGTTCCAAAATTGTTACAAACAGTGTATTTTGTTTAAAATCTTTTGGGACGATTATCAACAGAATCACCAATGATATTCACCAGGTAAGTTAAACTAGTGGTTTTGAAACCTCAATTAACTATTTAACCCCAAAAAAAATCGTAGATTGTGTATCTGTGACTCTGTATTTCACCGACCTCCGTTTCTAAATTTTCATTGTATTTTCGTCAATTCTGGAACATGGATACGCCACTTTTTGTATGAAAATATGTATTTAATGGTTCCTCTCAGTTCCCCCATTTTCACATTTAAAATTTCGTGCTAGAAAGAGCGAAGTATATTGTTGATACGAAAATTCGACATATGCAAGTATGGAAATTCCGAGTAACCATTAATCACATATTTTCATACGAAAAATCAAGCATCGAGTTTTCAGAATAGAAGAAAATGCGATGAAAATATTAAAACAGGAGCCTCAGCGATGACTCCGGCAATTGTCTAAGCTAAACAACTTTTAGTTGGGTTAGTACTTGGATGGGTGTCCGCTTAGTTAGACCTTCTGCGTGGAGACTGCCGGCATTAGGCACGAATGTAGAGAGCTACTGTGGTCACCGAGTCATTGTGACTGATGAACACCGCAGAGTCCCTGTATTACCGGCCAGCTGCACTACTGAAGTTTTCCATGGTTTCCCTGCAAAGTGCAAGCCAAATGGCGGCAGTTGAAGAAAGTTGGCCCATGCAACCGCAAATAGAAAAGAAGAATGACGATAGTAAAGAGAGGCTTAAGGCTACAAGATGAGAGGCGCCTATAAAACTATAATGATAGTAAGAAAAATAAATATATCTTAAAAAAATCTATTAAAACAGGAAAAACACAACACCACATTTAGTTCTTTCCATGGCAAAATTTCAAATATGACGATGATAGAATTTAGAGGAACTATTAATTACATATTTTCATACAAAGAATCAGATATGGATATTCCAGAAAAGAAGAAAATACGATAAAAATATTAAAACTAGAATAAAAATAGTATTGGCTCTCCATGATGAAAAATTTGTCAAAATTCATGGAAAAAATCAAACTTTTTTCATCCGAAATCGTGCAATTTATGCTCAAAGATTGAAGATCATCACTTTAGATATGATCAATATTTTTACAGTGTATTTTTAGAAAAAAAATATAGAAGTGGAAATTTTAAGAGGAAAAAAACTTTATTTTGTCAGTATTTAGACAAGTCATCAATTTTTGGAAAAAAATTTAACATACTTCATATTTTGAGAACGATTAGAGTAAAAAAATTGAAATAGTTCATGGATACTTCTCTCATTACCTTCTATTACCCGGAAAAAAAAACTCAGCAAAATCCAAATGGCAAGATTTTATTCAAAAATCGAATCCAATCGAGTGTTTATTTTTTCGGAGAATTCTCCATATATGTAGTATATACATGGAATTTCATCCCAATCGAGGAAACTATGCGACCTCTACCCTCAGTTTTGTTCACATTCACAGAAGTTTACTTTTTGACTTTTTGCTCTATCCATTAAGGTTCCGGAGTTATGGCTATTTGGGATTGTGACTTTTTTGCACACTGAAATTCTATTGAAAAATCATATGTTTTAGGAGAACTCTGATCATATCTTTCATATTTTTTCACAAAATAATAATTTGAACTCCTCTTGAAGTATACGGGATGAAATTGTATTAAGTGGGTAAAACATATATACACATATAATACACTAATAATAACTCCAGTAATCTGGTAAACTTCGGGTAGTCCATCAGTTTATTCTGTGAAAATTCATGGCGGAAACTCGTTCTGTGTCTATTTCATGGGAGGTAAATCTTGCCCTTCCTAATTGCACCCTGTAGCAAATTCATACTGGTATTTTTTATCCTCTCCAAAATTTGTCCCTGGCCAAATCATCCTTTGGTTATTTCCTCCAGTTTTGGTCTTCTGGGCATGGTTTATCTTTTGAATATTTCATTAGATTATTGTGGGTTTGCTGTATGCGGTGGATTTATTGTTGTTTGTTTGTGTATAAATAAATTCAGTCTTTTATGGAAAATCCGTGCTGTAACAAGGACGGCAAAGCTCAATATGTACAAGAAATTTGAAATGAAGAAGCGGCTATATAGTTCTCTGATTCTCGCGACGTTTGAGATTTTATTGGTTGCTGAGGATAATTAACGAGTCTCTGCTAGATAATTATTGAGTTCTCCAGGTGAGCATGGTGGCGGCTTCTTCTGCATTATTTATTAATTTGTTGGGTGCAAATATTCTGTGTTTTTCTTAATTGATGTGTAAAACATTCGAGTTCTGCAAGACTATTAGTGGAAAATTTGCATTAAATAATCTCTGCCCATTTTGATCAATGACTGTTGCGCTCGCTTTCTCTCGGGTTAATTTTTAATAATGTACTGTTATTTTTTTATGGATCAGAACTATGATTTTTATTTATTTGTTTTTGAATTGTGAGTTTTACGAATTTTATCATTTTGTCAGTGTCATGAATTTTTGATAATTTCTCACCAGTGAATTTCATGTGAATTCTATTGCTTAAAAATATTGTGACCTCGAAACTCTTCGTCTTGAATTTGTATCCGTTTTGTTTCCATTATGGAGTTGAAAGATCTCGTAGATTTATCGATTTTTACGTTCTCTTAATTTGCAGTCATTGAATTTAATTTTGACAATTTTCTTCAAAACTTTCTAATGAATTTTCACTTATGTTGCCTCGTAACAATTGAATCTCGTGATTTAGTTGTTTATGACATTTTATTATTTTTTATTTTATTCCAATTTATTTATTTATTTTGTAAATTATTGGACTATCAGATAAGAGTGACTTTCATGTAAATCTTGACAGTAATATTCGTGAATAATGCAAAATCGTTTGAAGGAGGACTTTAGAAATAATTATTTTTCTTGGTATCGAAACTAATTGATTTTATTAAAAATTGTTCTCCCCGACAATTTATGAATTTATTTTTTTTCTTTCTTTCAGATTCCAACAACATTTAAATCTCTACGTATCGAACTGCTGGACCTGTTGAAGCTGAAAGTGGAGAAGAATTCCGTCACGGCGATCATTCCGTTAAATGATCTCGCGTATAACAATTGTGTTTTGAATTTCGGTTTTTGGGATTGTTGGTGCCCGAGGGCCGGCATAACGGAAGGAGTATCCCCTGTTCTCCTAAAATGGCGTCGCACCTTCAAGTTGATCATTTCTGAAGATCGAATAAAATATATTTACGAATATTTTTGAAAGTGAAATAAAGTTTAAATTGTCTATTAAGCTGTTGTCTATTGTCTATTAACCCTTCAATTTAAACTGATATAAAACGAAAATTCATCTGGCATGATCTTGAATGTCTTGACTGATATTGGTTTCATTAATCAAGTATACTAATTTTTAATCTTCTACTATAAGCTGGTAAGCACGTAGTGAAATCTCCAATTCATCGAGTACCGTAACAGTGAGTTTCCATTGATAGGTCTTCCAGATAAATAAAGTTTTGAATTTCCATCGCAAACTCATCCGAGGAAGTATACTATGAATACCACATCTAGTGTGCGATGAATGTATTTGACTAGCGCATGATAGTGTGGGTTTGTCTCGCGGATTGGATTTCACGTACATGAGATTTAACACTTTGTCCCAACGTATAAGACAATGGGCTAAGCCATTTTTTTCTATGTCAACTGGGGTTAACTGGCCCCAGAATGCGGCAATCCGCTGCACGCACAATGTAGCGCTGACGCTATGGTATCGTAATGTCTTGAAAAAACGTGAACACGCTGATTCTCATCAATTTAAATCAGAATACACGATAAAGCCATTTTCTTCGCGAAGATTAGTTCAATGCTGATTTGGCATGATTGATATTTGTTTATTGGAGAGTTATTTTCGTATAATTAATTCGGAAAATCGATCTTTATTACTTATGGATCAAACGCACTTATGGTAAATCAATAGTTTGTACTGTCCAGCTATGCGCTATTTCACGTGAAATACTGGAAATTAGGGCATAAAACCTGAGGCCCATTCCTCCCTATGGTATTCTCTCGTTTTTGCTTCCGAATGGGAGCATTGTAATCATTCACTGCCGACCAAAAATAAAATTATAATTTTACTTGAAAACGATGTAGAGTGGTCTGAAATGTAAAAATACTAAATTATTTGACAATGTGTTTGCGTGATCACTTAGACCAGGGGTGATTTTGTAGTTAAGAAAGGATATAGGTGAGTAGAAAACTTCCAAAAAATTCGAAATTTTGTCGGATACCAGGTAAGAGATGAACCTAAATGAGGGATAGAGATAAGAGAAAAATGAGCATAATTGAACTATTAGGTTCAGAGATAGTCAATTTTCAGCGTCAACTGATTATGTGGAATATCCCAAAATCAACTCAATGGAATTCGTTTTTTGTAAATGAAAATTTACAGCTAGAAGTCCTGTATTATAATCAATTACCGTGTATTGCCATATACGTTGTGGTGCTTCTCACCGTCGGAAAAATGAAACCAGTAACTTTAAATTTCAACGAGATTTTTCAGTTAAGAGGGAATATATGGTTGACTAGAATGTATGGTATTGATAATACCCATAATTGAACCATCAGTTTTAGAGATATTCATTTTTTCGTGTCAAATAATTATATGGAATGCGACAGAATTGCCAGGATCGAATTCGTTCGTTTTTATCTGAAAATTTGAGTCTAATATATTCTTAAATACAACATTCAACATTCTCAATAGATCTAATTTAATCGGGAAAAACATATTGTAGAAACCATTCGGAATAATTTGATTGTTGCCAAAAAAATATACCCATACATTGCAATAACTCATCTATAGTCGCATAATTACTATTATTTGCTTGTTTATCATTTCAAGTGTACACAATCTTGTTGACAATTTTACATCCATTAATTGTCAGAGGTTTTTTATAGAAATCTGTGCATAATGGCACATAAGACAAATATTCCTATTAGACAGTGACAAACTGAATTGAAAAGATACATTTAAGCAAAATATCACAATCGCTTCGGTTTTGAGCGAGTTGGGTTATTCTGAACGGATATCAGCTAAACAATCATAACTTCTGAAATCATACCCCAAACAATCTTAAAAAAATCAATGCTCACTGTGAGATGAATATCTTTTGAGAAAAAATATATTGCGCATATAGTAACTGAACTGATACAAGGATTACGTGATAGAAGCCTGAAGTATCCGGTTGAGCATTTTTTTTTAATTTGTAGATTGGAACCAGGCATTCAGTTATGAATGCAACAAATAACAATTCATAAAACTATCAGTCGATTTTAATTGTATTTAATCTTACTGAATTTTTCTGTTGACACAAAGCAAGAACCATTTGAGGCAACTGAGAATTTGGTAATAGTTACCAAATTGCAGGTTACTGCACGCGCTATCATGATGCTCTATCACGGGTCATATCACCCGTGTTTAAAGACCAACCAGGAGGCTCTAAATTAAAGAATTGCAGAGTTATAGAGGTTTGAAGGTGAATAGTCGAAAACTAAAATTTAAAAAATGTAAATAAAATAGTCTCATAAAGTAACATGGACACCCTGGCCGACCACTTGATAGGGGGGAATCGAGTTGTGCACTGAGTCGATAGGTGTTCGAGATTGAGTCGATGTTAATGTGGATCCACATTACTATCGACTCAATCTCGAACACCTATCGACTCAGTGCACAAATCGATTCACTCTATCGAGGGCCTATCGAGTAGATCTCGAATGGTCCGCCAGGGCAAAGTGAATTCGTTCCATGGGGACGGCCACATTTACTAATTTACAAAAAATTTCAAAGCAATAGTATAACCAAAACATAATTGGGTCAAAATCTCCGGCAAAATCAAAGTTGCGGGTAGCATATTAAATTTTACATCGTTTCCTATCTTTTGAAAAAAACAATGTCAACACACTTGCATGAAAAGTATTCACTTTCTTCCTGCTATTCAGATAGTAAAACGAAGTTCGTTTGCAGGTATGTTCAAAAATAGCATGTGCAACTCAGGCGGAAAAACAAGACTTTCGGCTCTTGATGCGTAATACACTATAATAATATCGAACAGTATTAAATGTCCCCACATGAGAGGTGAATTTAGATCTCTAGGTACGTAAATGCTGCAATTTTTTATATTTTAATTCAACTATTCACCACTTATTAAATATATTCCTCTATTAACTCCCTGTTTAACAGACTTGTCAGACAATTCTATGAGCCGTTTTTTGCTCATTCTTATTATCATTAGTACTATGGAATTTGTAACAATACTAATATTGCCATTACTGTTACTAGATAAGAATAGTCGAGAGGCTATATTCATATTTGTAATAGCGATCAAACCCGTTGATCTAACTAATCAATTCTAATCCGCGTGAAATGAACATAATTGCTATCACTATATGATTTCCATACTTGTAATGAAGGCTTGGTGGCCTAAGTGATAATGAAGTTTAATCACAATACTCACGGCTTCGTCTCAGGGCTTTTGTAATGTTGAGGCAATAGAAAAACATTCTAACGTTCATTTCTCGCGTACAGTTCACATCGAAAGTTTAAAGCAACGCCAGAGATGGCAACAACGCGCCCTCTGCTTGAGTGTGTATGTGCTATAGATGTGAATGTGCGTTAGTGTTGGTGTAGCTTGTGGTCACTTGATACAATGGAGCAAGAAACTCCGATCGAGTTGTCAATAACGCAGTTAATAGTATTTTTCATGCCTAGGACGGAAAAATCATCGCTTTTGGCTCGGACTAATAAGTCACATTCGGCAGATTCACTTTTTTCGTCCTAGGAGTGAAAAATACTATTATTAGAAAAAGAAATTTGTTTCTGAAAAATGTGTCTAGAAAAAACGACTAAATTAAAGTGAGAATGGCCGAAAAGGTAGAAAAATATCGTATCAAAGGATTACCAACTTAGTAGAAGTAGAAGGTAACCCTGTCCTTGTCAACGGTCCTACAGTCGTGAATTTTGAGATTCCAAGCAAGAAACCCAAATGTTTGAAGTGCAGTGAAACATTGTGGTTTAGAAATAATTTCCGTTGAAAAATTTCATTATTTCTAATCGCGATAACAACCTATTCACTTTCATAATTCTGACTTTCCGTGTATAATGATATCCATAATTGATTGAACCATAATTACATTATTTTCATAAAAAAAAGCCAATCAGCGAATAGATTACCAAATCGCGGGAGAAAGAATGAGAGTAGGCTACGTTATTGCCTTCGTGCTAGGATAATAGAAGAAATTGAGATTCTTTATTTTTCAATGCACAGTCACTTATCATTGTTTACTTGGCCGAGGTTAATTTCTAATTGGCCCGAAAATATTTGTTATTAAATGCTAAAACTACTCATGATCTTGAGAGACGTCCAGGAACCTTGTTAAACAGGAGTATTTCTCCGGATGAAATCAGAACAATAAATAGTGAGGCCGCTCACGGGTTATAGAAATAGCTGAATTTCAATTTTCAAATCACCAACAAGGAACACTCGGTCGAATCCATTATTGGAACGGCATTTTTCCGGACAATCAAACATTTATGTCATGACTTCCATCAATTGTTTTTCAGTGAGTACGAATATCACCAGTATTGTCCATAAATTGTCTCAACTCAATAATTTAGACAATTTATAGAGTGTTTCCACGTATCGCGGCTTATTCAGCAAGTGAACTAGTGAATATTTAATTGGTTTTGGGATATTGAGATAAAGTCAAAGGCGGTCTTATCGATACGAAATAACTGATTGGATGAAAAGATATCGCTGCTTCCACTTATCATCGCTTTCTGATTATCCTTATTACCAAGTACGGTGCTCATCTGTCATGCCGATTAGTATTTCTAAATGTATTTTTCCCTTTTCACTCATCTTTGCAATCCTTTGAATAAATATTGTTGTTTAAAATGATTCTGATGCTTCGTCATTTGAGCTCCTTACATAATATGGGAGAATGTCAATGTAGATATTGTATCGTGAACGGTAGCGGAACCGATTGCCTTATCCCTCGGCTTCAGTAATTAGGAGTATCGAGAGAAATTGTTAGAGAGAAAGAGAAGCAATGACGTTAACAACAACAGGTATATCCTAGCAATTACATTCTGCGACTGGGTCTTGAGGAAAGTAAACAACGGTCTGCAGTTTTCTCAATACGTTCTTTTCGTTGATGAAGCAACGCTTCTCAGCACTGGAATATTGAGTCGTCATAATTGCCATTATTGATCCAGACGAAAATATCAGCAGCTTATCGACCATCAGTATAGGTGGAGTCTGAATAGTGTGGTATTATTGATAGTCAAATAATTGGTCTCTTTTTTTGATGGAACAGTTACTAGTCAAAGCTACTTACCGTTTTGAGAAAGTGTACTCCCAGTGTTCTTGGAAAATTTACCCTTCAACGCGGTGCGGTGAATGTAGTGCCAACACAAAAAATGTGGCGCTTTCACATTTTGGACTGATTGTGAGAAAATACTGTAATCTCTTTTTTCCTCGTGGTTGGGTTGGCAGACATGTTCCATAGCTTTTAGGTTCACCCATTGTCACTCCACTTGATTTTTTACTTATGGCGTTACAACAAAATTGTAATCTACGAAATTCGGCCAACTCCAAGAAGAACTTGAATGCACCTATTGGAGACGCGAACAAGAAAATTTCTGAACACGTGCTTATAATACGCAATTTAGTGTGAAGTTGCCGACGTCGACTGGGATTTTATCTCAAAGTAAGTGGTGCGAATATCGAACATTTATTCGAAAATTTACCCAGCTGAACACCATATAGTGGCGTTTTTTTGTTCCTTTTTTTTGAGTACGAGATGCGAAGCAGACTTGATCTCCACGTGCTGCATCCTTGTCAATGTTCAGAAAAACTACATAATGAATATTGATATTCAATTGTAATTTCATGCAAAATTGTATTCAAAATGGTTAAATTAGCGTAATATATATTGTTATGGGTGGAGAAAGACAACTTAACACATCAAATGAGGGGACGAACTGAAGGGGACCCAAAAAAATAGGATTCATCCTATACAAAGTAGATTGTGCCAGGCAATATTTAGACTAACTCTCACAAAAGTTGCAGGGGCTGCACCTGCGTTTCCTTCACTTATTAGAAAGTTGTCTAACAAATCATATTTTATACGCGTATTATTCCAGTGGTGAGCGAATCGAACCGGTGTGTGCAACCCAGCCGAAGCTCATTCCAACCCTTCAGGTTGGCATTTCTCTCTAGGAGAATATGATCATGGACAAATGCGAAAGCAGCTAACCGTCTCGAAAATATTTATGAAAAATTGGCTAATCTTCCCCCACCTTCGAAATCGGAGCACTCCATTTGTCCGAATTTGGCTTATAAATCCACTCGCCCTCAAGTGGGTACTTATTTTTAACGTCCTTTTCCGGATAGCTCATAACCCAACTTTCGCTCCTGCTTCATCAGCCCGAGCTACAGGTGGCCTCCTGGAGGCAACTCCACCTTCATCTCCACGGTGAATCTCCGGTGGGGTAGAATATCGAGATTTCGGGCGTTATGGCCCTGAATTGTGCTTATTGGATCTCCAGCAATCCGAGAAACGGGGCCCATAAGGGAACGTAAATTCGGCACCCGCAACTCATCGCCAGTTTGATTTTACGCCGACCACTCATCGTGACATTCCATTCCATACCACAGGAAATGCCTGTGAATGGACCTTTACTTCCACAATCCCAGGTTGTGATCCTTTAGTCGGACCTCTCGGCATCCTCTTCTCTGCTACCTGCAGAGCTTCTACTTCCAAACTGCGTTTTGCTACATGCTGCCTCGGAAATTATTCCGTTAGCGTTCCATGTCGATATTACTATCGGTGGTATTCGGGTATGATCACCTGTAGATTTTGAAGCTACGAAATCGTTCGCCGGTATTATTGTAGGTATTACTCTTTTTGAGAGGCAAACATTCCGCTGCTAGAAATACTTGCGTAGCGGGTTATTATAGCCGGTGGCCAAATAGAAGTTATCAGCAATCCAGCAGCCTGTATTGTGGGCCTCGCAGGCTGTAACACTTCCGAAGATTTCATCATTGGAATAGACTTTTCGGCGACAGCTATACTCGTTGTCAATTTTTTCGAGCAAACCTAGCACAGGAAGGATAAACCGAACGAACGTTTCCGACTCATCCCGGTACATTCGGTTGCACGACTCACCATGTCTTGTGGCCTACTCACTATCGAAAAGTCACAGGAAAATTGGCTACGTGCGTTCCTCGACAAGAACTTTCCGAGGCGGGACTGAAAATTAGTGGTTAGGACCCTCGCACCCCATCAAATAGATGTTAACGGTCATTCTCCTATCCAGTATCGGCCGTACCATGTGGTCGGAGGTCAAAGAAATAATCGTTAATGGAGTTATCGTTCCTTCGCAAAGCAAGTATTGTAATCCGATAGTCATAATAAAAAAACCTAATTGCAAGTATCGATTCTGTATCGACTTTTGGGAAGTGAACGCGGTTACCCGGAAAGACGTCTATCCGATGCCGAACGTGATTAGCATTCTGGACGAATTACGCTAGGTTGAATATATTACTACGCTAGAGTTAAGGCGGGCGTATTTCTAGATCCCTCTGAATCTCGACTCCAGTGAGATCACCGATTTGTGGCCGTGGTTCTTACCACTTTTACCGTATGCCATACGGCTTAACAAATGCTTCAGCAACGTTCCGGCACCTTTTGGATGGATGGATTGATTGGAGGATCCATCAAACTTACCTGTAAGTGAAGATTGATCCAAATTATACGATCTGCCTCGTCCGAAGAGATCAATTATGGTAGTAACGCTTTACTACGCGGTCTCACAGTTTTTCGCAAGCTTAAAATTCTAAATTTTGCTTATTCGCGCCTTCCGGGACACCAGGTTGGCATCGTGGCGCTCCAGCTTCATTACTTTTTAAAGCTTCTAAATCGCAAATGTGGATTAATGAACTATGTTGTTAACTCCCTAGGGTGGGACCTAATTAAGGTTGTTGTCGCGTAGAATTTTTTTTCGACAGTTTTCGTTAAAAATTTTATGGTGAATAGTTTGAAAAATTAGCAACAAAATGAGCCTTTTCCATTTGCAATTGACCGTTTTGAACTTGAGATCTAAATTTTTGAAATTCGAGTGATTTAACACGTGTTTAAATGGAGTTTTGCCGATTAGAATTTTTTAAAAATCAACGGCTCGACAGTTTCAGAAATAAAAAAAAAACGTGGAATATACATCGTGGGAGGAAATACAGAAAAAAAAATCAAATCGATTGACCGTTTGGTCAAATTTATATAATTGAAAATAGTTAATATGGAAAATATATAGTTATGCTTTAGCTATCCATGCACAATGCAATCAATCAAGTGAGACTATATACCGCTAAAAGATTGTGTTCTAAACTGGCCCGTTTTATAGCGGATAAACTTTTTACAGAGACTGTCGCGCGACAACAACCTTAAAGAAAAATTAATTGGACATGTAAATACGAAATTTGCACCTAACGGGAGGGTTTGATCTCTTCGGACGAGACAGATCGTATAATTTGGATCAATCTTCACTTACAGATAAGTTCGATAGATCCTCCAATTATACTTCTCTGTCTCGTCCTCGAGATCAATTATGGTAGACCTTTAAAGCCAATTGTGATTCAATAACTAAGTCAGGGAGAAGAAGACAGGGTTTTCCTCGCCGAACTTTTTATTTGGTACTTAACATTTTGATAAAATAGAACATTTTTTGTTTTGTTCGCTATTTATTGACGCCTCTAGAACTACTGCTCTCTCGTATTGAGTTCCTTCGATTGGAAGGTTATAAAAGCGTCTAAAGACGTTTGAATGCTCAGACCAGCCAGCAGCATCATAGATTTCATCAATACTCACGCCCTGTTGTCGTGCATAAGACGTGGATGCGTGACGTGTACTGTGTGCAGTGTATGTACTTATATCAATTCCACTTGCAGTTAATATATTGTTTAACCACCTACTAATAGTTTGACGGGTAGCTGTATGAAAGGGCTTTTTAAAAGTTAACAATAAGAAATCGTTATTCAAACCTCGATGTTGCTTTGTGAATTGTAAATAGTAACGTAAAATTGATGCAGTACAAAGACTGGGATGTTCTGTAAAGTAACGAAGAGTCAATTTGGGTTGTACTTTAGTCTTTTCGGATGTTTTTGTCCTATCTGTGATGATTATTATGATTTTATCCTCTAAAATGTGAATGTTTGACAATCTGATTAATGACAATGTCTGGACTCTCTGAGCTGTACTCAGAGCCAAGAGCATTATTAGTTTTTTTATTAATGTTTCTAGTGAAAGATTCTCGTGAGGATATAATGTGTGCAAGTATTCCAATACCACTTGACGATCCCAAATCTTTGAATATTTTGGTCTCTGTGGGTGCAGGGCGCTAGCACCCTTGAAAAAACGACTTAGTCGAGTGTCTTGAGTAACATTTTGGCCGAAAATAAAAAATAGGGCGGCCCTGCAATTATTGAGAGTCGAAAAGGAATTGACTTCTTGTTTCAGAAGGGTGTAGAACAGGGCCCGGCAACCTTCAGGTAGTCGGGAGCCAGCCTATTACTAGGGTCGGGATAATCCTCTCATCCTAATGGGCACCCAATTAGCCAACCATTGTGAGCGAATAAGTCCCAGCAGTGACGATATTGCAGCCAGCCACGTAGAGTGGCGTGCCAGTCGCATAAAAATGGCTGGTCCGCCAGAATTGGCGCAAATTTTCAGTTTCAAATTTAAAATAGAAAATAGAAAAATTAAAATTTACAATGAAAAACCCTCAAGAATTCATTTAGGAATTGGTTTTCGGTAATTATTATTTTTCTACCAAATAGTGTCACTCTAAATGTGAAAAATAAAAATTTGCCACGGTTATTTTTGGAAGATTCCATTATATATTATATTACATTCCTGATGGTTTTTTTCATCCCAATTTCAATCAATCAAATGGTGGCATTTTCCGTCACGTGGTACAAGTAAAACGGTTTTACTTGGGATATTTTTCCAATATTTCCTCGTTTGTTGCTAAGCAATGACAATATCCAATAAACAATTGGTACGCGTTTCAAACCCCAAAAATTCATTAGAAAAAATCAAGTTCAAAGACTTTACCTCGACATGAGCAGATTTGAGAATCCTTGGACATTATTGATCAACGAATTGAAAAAAAATTGAAAATTGAGATTTCCTAATAGAACCGTTTCATCGAAAATCTCACGCATATTTGTCATTTATTATGGGCTATCTCAGTTCTGTGCATTGGTAGTTTCTTCTCAGAATTCTTACTTTTATATCTCTTCATTCTTATTCATTTCCTCAGCAAGGACTATCACAACTATTGCTCATAATGTAATAATTAAATCGTAAAATAATTCGTAGACAAATAGTGGTATAAGACTTACACCACTATTCATCTACGAATTGTTTGCTTCATATTATTGGGTACAATTACCGCTCCAGCTCAGGAATAGACAAGTATTTTATTTTATGTTTTTCATTGCTGCAAATATCGTCTGGAGACAAAATAATTGTCAAGGCAGATTCCTCATGATGAAAACATCGAAAAAATAATTTTTCCTCATATTGCTGCCTATTTCGAACAAAAAAAATTATATTTATAATTCAAATTGATGGAAAATCAAAATTCCCGCTCGATCTCACGGTGGCCCTCTGCCGGTATCGGTCGAACCAGAGCTCAAGCAGAGAGAGATATCGAATTAGAGCAGGTAGTTTTGTTAAGTGGATGAGGCCCCTCTCCCAGCTCTGACTAACGAAGCTCGGGAGCCGCGTGACCCTAATGAGCCCAGTTTGCCGGGCCCTGGTGTAGAACTTCAACAGCGATGTAATTGAATTATCAAAGAGGGGGGTGGTATGTGTTTGACAGAATAACCACTAACGCTTGAGCCCAGCAGGGTATTGTTTCATAGCGGCTGATGGTATTGATGCCAGAATTATGGGCACAGATTCTGCTGGATAACCTTGTCGTGTCAGTGCCTGGCAGACAATCGTCCTGCCACCAGAGTAAGCCTCTCCTGCAGCGGGTGGATTTCCCTAAACGGGGATATTAATAGTTTTCTACTTGGCTTAAGAAAGATCGGGTCTTGGACCAATAAATCAGTGAATACAGGATACCAGCATTGAGCTGGCCAATGGGGTACAATTAAGACACCTCCTGTCTTGTCGGTGATGATTTTTTGTAGTACCCTCAAAATTACAGAGAACGGCGGAAAAGCATAGAAATAATATTGAGACCAATCGACTATGAAAGCATCTATAGCATATGCATCTGGATCCCTCAACCAGGACACAAATTGTTCACATTTATTATTTATGCTCGAGGCAAATAAGTCAAGATCAAAAGGGCCAAAATTCTTGTCTATCTTTCTAAAGGCTGAATCACTCAACTCCCATTCTGTTTGGAGGGGGAGTTTACGAGATTCTTCATCTGCCTCTACATTTTCTTGTGAATTAATATACGAAACTTCGACAATGTTTTTCTTTTCCTCACACCATTGCCATAAGCTTCTACTGAGGCTATTCAATTTTGGGAACTGGATAATACCTTTTTTATTGATGGCTGCTATAGCAGTTGTGTTGTCAACTCTAAGGAGTATCTCACAGTTGTAATACTTTCTAGCAAACCATCTTAACCCTTTAAAGGCCGCTATTATTTCTAATTCATTGATATGGCGACATCGATCTTCCTCATTCCAATAGCCTCTCGCTCCCTGGCCTTCACAAAAGGCCCCCCCAGCCTGTCAGGGAAGCGTCTGTGAAAACTTCCAATACAACTTCATCAAGTCTGATTCGTTTCTTTGCAAATGATATTTCTTGCAGCCAGCAGTTTAATTCGTTGTGAATTTTGGGTGAAATTTTCGTTTTTGCTGCATAATTCTCTGAGGAAGTTTTTAGTGCTAGAAATTTTTCCCTTTCCAATATTTTAGTGTAAGTTTTTCCATATTCCAGTACTGGGCAAGTAGAGACCAACATGCCTATTAATTTGGCCAGTTATCTGATTTTACAATTTTTCAATCTCTTAAATCTCTGGATCAAATTAATAATGTTTTCTTTTCTCTTTATACGTAGCTTAATACAATACTCTGAGCTATCGATCTCGAAGCCCAAAAATTGTACTTTACGAGATGGATTCAATTGACATTTTCCGATATTCAATACAAAACCTAGAGATTCGAGGTAATGTCGTGTTTCTCGAATATTCATTAGACACTCCTCTTCAGTTTTTTCTATTAAGAGAAAATTATCTAGGTAGATTACAGACATATGTCCCTTAGATCTCAACGCATGTGACACTGGTTTTAAGAGTTTCGTAAATACATATGAGGGAGAGGTGAGGCCAAAGGGTAAACAATTGAATTGATAAATAGTTCCCTGGTAGGAGAAACGTAGGTACTTCCGATCTGAGTGTGCAATTGGTATTAAAAAATAGGAATCCTTCAAATCCAACTTAGCTAGATAATAATCTTTTCTTAGTAGCCTTTTCGCCACTCTCAAGTCCTCCATCTTAAAGTGAGGGGCTCTAGAAAATTGGAAAACAGGATGAATCGTTTTTTACCATTGGGTTTATCAACTAGAAAAAAGGAAGATAGGAATTGACCTTCACAGGGATCAACTTGATCTATTACTCCATTTGCACACATTTCTGTCAATATTTTATGGAGTGTCTGTGCTTCGTCTATTGAAAATTTTGGCTCTAAAGGAGCTACAAATTGACGAGGACGATAATCAAATGGGATTTTATATCCTTTCACCACCGACAAGATAAAGGGGTCAGACGTCAATGATTCCCATTGGAGAAGAAATAAATTTAGTCTCCCTGCGACATCTCTTACATTTAGTGTCTCGCCTGCCGAGGGTTCCTGGTCTGACGCCCCTCCCTCTGAATATTCTGGCGGCTGGATGTTGAAGCCTTCCTGGAGGGGCCCTTGGAGTTTAAACCGACTGATGATGGCTTCCTCCTGTCTTGACGTGGGTTCCTTACTGGACTAGCTGTGTATTCTGATCGTGATTTTTGGGGCCGAAGTGGTAACGATGACTTGGAGATGACCTTAGACGACTTTTCCACCGTCTCAGCTGCCTTCAGGGCATCAGTAAAGACTCTTCCGAACTGCAATTCATCCAGCTTATCGTTCTGATTCACTGCTTTTTTAACCAGTGGATTCAACGTTGGTATGATAATGGCACGCCTACCCAATGAGATTTGATGATGAAGATTTCCCAGAATCCAACTGGAGTCATTCAATGCGGATATCATCTGCGTGTAATTGATGTCAATCGCTGGACGTTCACATGATTCTTTGGCTGTGAGTGCTACTTGCATGCCGGTGGCCAATGCTGTCATTGCTGCTGACAATTGAGACTGGGTATACGACTGGTACGAGTCCTTTTTCAAAGCAACAGCGTTAAGTACTCCCTTAATTTCGGGATTTATCGCTGGTGCCCTCAAAGACAGACAATTCTTGGGAGGAGGGTATTTCTTCAGCAGCTCCTCACGAATTACCTTCTTTAATCCCTCTTTTAGAATTATGGACCAGTGTGCTTCAAGGGCGGAATGGATCTCTGGTCCATTCTCCACCTCCTTCGAGGGAATTTCACCTAGAAGGCTCAACAAATCGTCGGACAGTGTTTGATCACTGACCTTGGATATCTCAGTAACACCAGCATCGCCTTGTTCGGCTGATGTATTGGATGCATGCACTTCAGCATTGATTGTCTGAGATGGTGGGTTTCGGGTGGGTAACTGACTTCAATTACCTGAGTTATTATCCACTCTCAAGTGCTGAGTTCTCCTATTACCATCCTTGTTGCCAAGTCTGAGGCAGGGCGACTCAGATCTGGAGTGCTCTCTGCTGCATCGACTTGAACTCGACCTGGGCGAGTTGTCATACCTGAGACGCGTCGTGCCTCGTGGGACACGCTCAACGCCGTATTGGTATTTGGATGCATGGCATCTCTTCCCTTTGGCACGAAGGAAAAGCGATGATCTGCAGTTGTCAGATGGCTCTGAATGCTCTGGTGACGGCGATCGGGATCGTCTCGTGCGTTTGTATGGTCTGGATCGGCCGGGCCTAACCTCTTGCTCCGAACGACGAATCCGTTTGAAGATATCCATGTAATCCTTCTCGTTCTCGCGATGTCTCTTTCTATAGCGTCTATGACTCCTATCTGCTGAACTCATGGTGGGATTAATTAAACAAGAATTTGCTTTTTATTGCTAATTTCCTTTTATCAAAGTTTTCCTGGACTACTGGAGACCGCACAGAAAAACGTAATGAAGCTGGAGCGCCACGATGCCAACCTGGTGTCCCGCAAGGCGCGAATAAGGAAAATTTTGAATTTTAAGCTTGGGAAAAACTGTGAGACCGCGTAGTAAAGCGTTACTACCATAATTGATCTCGAGGACGACGCAGAGAAGTATAATTAAAGTATGTATTAACAAGTCTTTGTGTACCTCGATGATATAATCTTTTTGAGTCATTTCTGAGTCATTCCAGAAATATCTGGAGTGGCTCGGCTGCGTTCTAGATAGGATGAAACAAATCGGCCTCACTGTTAATAGACAGACAAGCGCGTTTTGCAGCTCCCATGTAAAATATCTGGGCTCCTTAGTTAATACTGCCGATCTCCAGATAGACCCAGATCAAATCACCCCTGTTCTTGAATTTCCGTCCTCATGGAACTTGACGCACTTAACACGCTTCTTCGGAATTGCGCGTGGTACCGTAGGTTTTTTCCGCAATTCACGTCGATCGTAGAACCGCTGATTCGATTGTCTCGCAAAAATCAGTCAACGAACTGGACGGAAGTTCATGGCCTCGCTTTCAGCCCATCGAAAACGCATCTAACGTCTTCACCGATTATTATCCCGATTTTGGGATACTTTTCTCCCTACAGGCTGACGCGAGTAGTGTGAGTTTAGGCACTCTTCTAAACCTGGTTATCGATAGAGAAGAACGCTTCATCGCCTACGCTAGAAAAGGGCTCACCTCCGCGAAAGTATTTGGTCCATACGGGAATTCGGATGTTACTTTGAAGAATACTTCTTTGCGGTAATCAGGGGCCTTGCTCTTGCATTTTGTCTCTTGCTTGAAGGGCTTTAGCTCTCTAGGTTTTTCAGGATGGTGTCTTATATTAAATGATTCGCTCTTTAATAACCGTGATAAGTAATTTTGCAACTCATCAACGGGATTCGTGACAAGTTACGGTTTTAACTATGGCGAAAGATTGATCACTATGGATGTGTGCTCAATTGTCATCAATACTCATACGGATATACTCGGATGGGATGATTCTGAGTAATACCATTTTTTGTGTGGTGCTTGATGAAGCTCGGATGGGACAGACGTTTCATTGTGAAAAATGAAGTATTTGACGATGCCAGTACCAGGAGCATAGGTGAAAGCAGTCTATGCCGAAGGAGTAGGCCAGTCGAGCATGTAGCCTTTCTGACAGCATTTCCATCGAGACCGAGGTGGTCGACTACGAATGGTCCGACCATGAAGACGATAGATAGCCAACTGCAGACTAGTAGAAGAGCGAAAGAACCGAGATGTTTACCGAGGGCTAACCGGACTGGCTGTATCTGAGTGGGAATTGCGGCTCCATAAAACGCTTACCCCTACTTTCGACTGACGACTGGTCGGAGGCCGTGCTTCATGACGTGCGTAACCCGGATATTTCCGATGTTAGCTTCTCCTGGAATGCGCCAAATTTCAACTTCGCTACTGGTTGATTTGAACTAACTCTTCGGACGATCAGCGGAATGAATGCCCACCCTATAAAACATGGAGTGCACATACGCGTTATGAAACCTTTGCGAATGGTGATAAGTCTTATACATGTAACATAATAAATATAATACCTCCCGACCACGAGTTCAGGGACCCCTCCTGAACAGTAGCAAAATCGGAAAAAAAAAATTTACTCTACCCATTTTAAATAATTAAAAATTAACGGGGGCCAATGAGAGGGCTGAGTTATGGCGCGTAAGTGCGAGTGGTAGAAGTCGACTGAGATATGACAACAGCGCCTGAGAGACGTCGGGAAATGAGAGGGGTAGTTGGGCAGCACTGCTCCGCCGTGAATTTTGGGCCGACACGCATATAACATAGAGTAACAACATGGATGGGTCTTGTTCAAAATCCTCTATGTATTCCTTTTAAGAATTCCAGAGCAATTTTTTAGTTCTTTAAGGGGGATTCCTTGAGATTTGGGGAGGATTACTCATAATTTCCTAAGGAATTCATCTGCAAATTCCTAAGAAATTCATCTGCAAATTCATAAGAAATTCATCTGCAGATTCCTAAGGAATTCTTCAGCAAATTCTTCATGTGTTAATTTGGAAATCCTAAGAAATTCATTTTGAATTTATGAGGAATTCTTCTGGAATTCATAAGAAATCATTCTGAAATTCTTGAGGAATCCCTCTGAAATTCGAAAGGAATAATTCTGCCATTTCTAAGGAATCCCTCTGGAATTATTAAAGAATCCTTCTGGAATAAACATAACCGGTAACTATCGAAAGAAAGATTATTTTTATGGTTGGATTTGACAGTTAGGGAGACCCATGCATGTTGTTACTCTATGTTATATGCGTGTCGGCCCGAAATTCATGGCAGAGCAGTGGTACTCAGCTACCTCTCTCATTCTCCGACGTCTCTCACACGCTGTTGTCATAGCACAGTCGACTTCTACCACTCACACTTACGCGCCATAACTCAGCCCTTTTATTGGCCCTCGTTAATTTTTAATTATTTAAAATGGGTTGAGTAAATTTTTTTTTCCTAATTTTCTAATGTTCAGGAGGGGTCCCTGAACGCGTGGTCGAGAGGTATTATACTTATTATGTTACACCTTGTATAGTGAATGGGCATATGTCCGCGTATCTCCCTGTGCAACTGCCAACCCATAAGCACTCAGCACGCATCCGCCCAGGCAAAGTTTTTTAATTAAAGACGGCGAATCTGTACAACCTGTTAATTTGCCTGGTTAATGTGCAACACCCAGAAATCTTCTTACAATTTGCCCAATTGATTAATGAAAATTTGTTAATTGATATTCTCTTCGCGGTAGTGGAGGTTGACACACTTTGGGACTGGCATAATAAAATTTGTTTACAATAACCAATTCATTAATCAATTACTATCGATCATTACGAATGAATCGTCGAATCTCAATTTTGTTAATTTATGGAAAAAGGTTTTTTTGCTTCTCCAGGACAGACATACGATTTACGAATTATATGATGATGTTTCCATGGGAATTTCATAAAATCTTGGAAAAAAAAATAGGAAAAATGCTTTTATTCTGATGAAACTTTGCACGAAATGATAGCATATATACTAGGGTGGTCATTTTTAATAGAATTTGAAAATAGCATTGGCTTAAATTGCAAACGATAGTCTGTCGCATACTACGGCTGTATGATTTTTTCCGGATTTTGAGCAGCATTCCTAATAGAAGGGCGATTGATTCCAAGTAATCGCTCGGTTCTTAAAAATGGATGTACGCAAAGGAGCTGCTCTAGGGGTGGAGCTCGACTTTTTTTTTGCATGCTACTATATGCTTGTTAACGATTTCCTGACAGTTACTACGATTTCCGCGTTACTTGAAAGAAGTCCTTCCTACAGTGATATTAGAACGATTCTTATATTTTTCTAAAAAAAAAAACGCGGCCAGCTCCCCACTTTCCACTGATCAGTAACACAACATCGGAAATTTGTGGAAATCAATTGTCTTCGAATCGGGAATTTTGACAGTCCTATTTCCATTACACAAGATATATTTCACCGAAACTTTTAGCTAAAGGACCTCTGACATACGTTGTACGAAAGTGGTAAGTTTGGAACTATGCAGATATTCTTATCATCGAAGAATATAAGGCAAATGATAAAGCGGAAAAAATATTGGGTAAATATTAGAATATTAGAATATTAAAATATGATCTGTCACATATATAAAAAAAAGTTGATAGACTTCAAATATCTATTGGACACTTTGTTAACTTGATGTGAAATGAAGATATTTTGGCTTCATTGAGATTACACAGAGAAATAGTCCAATCAATCTGGCCGATGAATACATGGCAATTCTACAATAATTTGGCTGTTGATCAATAATGCCTATCGATGCATAAAAATGCCATGATAAACATATCAAAATGTTTCAAGATGATGTAAGCCGTCAAACAGTTAAATTAATGAAAAACTATTGTTGTCTACGCGCTGAACGGCCCCAAAGTGAGCTGCATCAATTCAGCTCATCCAACTGAAAATTTAAAACTATCGGTATACAGCTGCCAAATTTCTGCACCAATTTCTCCCATAAAACAATGGTGTAGTGTAAATAATTGCGTTGACAAAAAAATCATCAAGTTTTTGAAACTTAATAATTACTGGAGGCCTTACGGTCCGCCCCTTTTTTGCGCACTCACCTGGTAAGAGTTAAGTGGAATTATAAGCAAAATTAATCGTTATCGCCATAATTTATTCATCTTAAAAACAACAAAGCAATCGTATTCAATTAGATTTCTCTGGAATCGATTCTCAGTTGTATATTGCTCCCCAACATAATCAGTGAAATTGTGTTAATAAAAAATACTTCGTTCTCAATTCAAATCAAATTGTTATACAAATTTCAATGGTGTTATCATTATATTCTTAGTAATATAAGATCTATATTAATTTATAATCCAGTTTATACTTAAACGAAGTGGACCGGCTGCCAATTTAGGGAATTATCTGTTCGATGAAATGGAAGACGTCAATAAACCATTGAAAATCATTGGGAATGGAACAGACATAGATAGCGATTATGAACTTGCAGTCCCACCTAAGTGTAACAAATTCAAGATAATGAATTCGGATATCACGGCCATTCCAGTTAAAAGTAAAATTAATGATTGCATGGCTGCCCGCGTACTAGCAACGGGCATTATGATGAATGGCATTACGTTAGATGACCATTTGAGTTGCAAGACTATCTGACTGTAAAAATAGGACCTGTCATAGTTTCACTGCTCACTGGGATGGCAAACAATTCGCACCACTAGAAGCAAAACTCAAGGAAATTCAAAGACTTCCAGTTGTTCTTTCGAGCTATGAATAAAACCAATTGCTTGATACGCCAAGGCTTGAAGAAAAGTACTGAGCTATAGGCCGACGCCATCTACAATTGTTTGAAGGAATGGGATCTCGTCGAAGATGTATGTGTTATGGTATTCGACACCTTGATATTTGATACTTGCATCTTACTCGAAGGATTACTCAAGTGAAATGTTTTGAACTTAGCCTGCCGTTATCACATATTTGAGGCCCGCCTTGAAAGCAGTATTGGACTCATGCATGAGGCCTATCCCCAGCCTTGGTGTCCTCACTTTCAAAACATTTTAAGGACACTAGCAATTACGACTAGCATTTACGATGGTATAGTGAAAGTTGCATTAGAACCAGAGACGACAGATTGTTTGAGGTACGCTGAATCACAACTGGTGGTGAGTACCAACCACTCATTCATCCCGAGTTGATTCAATTGTATTTTCTCTATTTTCCTACCTTCTCAATCAAAGGGAGCATAATGTTAGTTGTACGAATATTTGGTGCATCATATTCGGGGTATACAAAAAAAAATTTTTAATTTTCGAATTCAAAATGATAATTATAATCATGAATATTATTATATAAAAAATCGCGTGGATGGCAGAAAAAAACACATCCATAGTCGATTAATCCTTTTTGCATTAAATTTCCTAATTCTTGCGCAATGATATCAAGATGAGTTGAACGGTAAGTATTAGTATTTATTTTTGATATTTAGTCTAAAATTACCTACAAATATTCCAATTCAGTAACTTCAATTTAATTTTATTTATTCAAACTGTGCCTGAATTGTTGTAAAGTGACGAACTTAAAAATATACACTTTCTGGGCATATTACGGTATAATGCAAAACTTTGCTATGTAAAATACCACTGATTACGCTGATTTTTTGATTCAATACAAAACACGATTCGATGCAAGGATAGGTTGATCGAGGTAACTGGGCTTCTTACCGTCAGTTTATGACATTTCATGAACACGTAATAAAAAACATTGTACTTGACGTAATGCGACGATTTGGACACTTTCTTTTGCATTTTTCTTAGTTCAAAGAACATCAAAATTATTGATTTTTTCGGCAATTTCAGTCAAATACTTCACCTACCAAATCGACAAATCCCATGTAAGTCAATGGATATTAAGTGCTTCAAAAACTTCCCTGAAAACTCGTATTTTTAGTAAAAACCGTATGTGTTAATTCGCGAAATAATTAATTGAACAATTTAATAAAAAATAACGAAGAGCTTGTGAACATTGCTTCTACTTGCAATTTGCAGAATTGGGTCAGCCCAACCTCTGGATACTTTTATTTTTCTGATAGGATTAGACCAATCAATTCAGTGTAGTTTTTTGGCGTTCGCCTTCATTTTTTCATTAGTTTTTAATTAATTAAGCATATTTCTGCTCAACGTATAGATGCACATTTTTGATATAATGATCAGGGCAATTTTCTCTACATTTTAGTGCAATTTAAGCCTGCCAGGACTTTTTTGGGTGGTATCAAGTATAAACGCGATTCTTGTTTTACTGGCCTAACAGTCATATTATCTAGGAGTCATATTAGGTCACAAAATTCGAAACTTCGTTGAAAATGGGCCTTCCTAATGTACATTGATATACCGAATGATCAAACACACAATCACTTTTTTACCCGTACTGCTTCTCCCGATTACTCGTTTGGGAATTGATACTACATACTTCTCAAACTCGAAAATTTGTAAAGCACTACGGAAAAATATTTTTATGCGGTGTTTCTCACGATTTCGCGTCTGGAAATTGGTATCACATACTTGCCAAACTTCAAAACTTGAATATCATTACGACAAAATATTATCCGGCATGATGGGATGGGATTTTTTCACTCGTGTGGTTGGCCAATTCTTGCCGTCGGCCTGAAAACTAGCTGCACATGAATGGAAAACCCCACCCCAACCGGTATTATGTTCTAATCATGTTACTAGAAGGACAGTGGCATATTCAATAACATTAGCAGCAAGTTTTAACAACGTGGAATTCGTTAGCCGCTAAAATTCTGATGAGGAATCGAGCGAAGTTGGCTGGTTCAATTTTTTAAAATAGTCGGATTTAGGTTTTCTATTAAATCAAATCTAAACACCAGTGATTAGGACAGCATGTAACACACTTTCTCAGGTGGGAATTTCCGAGCGTGCAGACGTGGCTAATGTATTGACCAGCATCTGTGTACCAGCACTCGGTTGTTCGATATATGGCCAGTAAAGCAGCCCACATAGATCCATCGATGTTGGTCCAATGGTAAAGCCCTGATCTCTTAAGTAAATATTCGTTGGTAGATCATTGACTATTCATGGGCCCTACGTAGCTTTACTAATATTCATCACTTAAAGTAATCATTGACTATAATGAAACATAATAATGAATAAATAATAAAAATAAAATAAAATACGTGAAACAAACAATAAAAAAAATATTGAACAAAGAAATCTGTTGAAATTTAATTGGAATCGTCATTCATTGAGGCCAGGTGAATACTAATTGAAAAGACTAGGAAAAGCCGTTAACCTCGGTTAACTCGAAATAATCGGCAGGGCTTTCACCTTGATTTAGATAATAAACGAATCGGTGAATTTTTTGAGGACATTTAACCTTTTTCTCCGAATCCAACCGCTCTTTTCATAACCTAGCAGCGCAGGCATGCGTTACCTCTTAACCCCTTCTCTGCATCAGGGTTAGATTCGGTTTAGAGCAAACCTGGGCAAAGTCGAAACTTCGGGAGCCGGGGCCAGAAAACCCGATTAGACCAATTATTAGAAATACAATACCCCAATTTCGTGAAGCCCAATGTAGTCAGAGTGGGAGTAGCAGCGTGCACGAAGTGGGGCGCGGTTAGACACAGAGAGCGCCGCGCGCTTTTTTTTTAATTAAAAAAAATTTACCGTCTAAAAATTCGAACAAATTTTCACCAATTCAACATGAAAAATCCTTAGTTATATCCGGAGTAATTGTTCAAACATCATGGTGTCAGAAACTGATTATTTCCTGGTTACCTTAATAGTCAATAATTATTTTATTAAAAATTGAAAAAAATATGAGATGTCAGTTCTTTAAAATTCAATCAATAAATTATGAATCTAAGGTGTTTTTAATAAGCTTTGCCCACTCTTGGCGAGTATCTTTCATAGCTGCTCAACGAAAACCGCGGGAAGGTGGTAGACGTATTCCGTTAGAAAAACACTTAGAAAAAAAATTTTTTCCATAATTTGAAAACAATTCTAGCCGTAAAATAATTGATCGTTAGCGATTGGATCTTTTATAATTTCTTAAACCATTTTCTTCTCTCAGTGCTAGAAGGAAAGGAGATTGAGGAATGGGAAGGAATAGCGGAAAATATTGGAAAAATAAGAAAACTGCATGCACAGCAGCATAGAAACCCCATGCCCTGATTATTAATAAGCCATGCATCATGCGGCATTGTATAAAAAATTATTAATGTGAAAAGTGGAACTCCATGGCAGCCGATAATTTTTCTAAATCCGGTGAATAATTACTTATTGCAATTAATATTGAATGTTTGAGAGTAGAGTTCGATAAAGTTGTGCGACTTCACGATTCAATTTGATTCATATGTGAAAATCCAGACTCACATAAATATGAAGTACCGAAAAACAAGCAATTCATTTATAAACACTTAATAGATTCAGATACGCATTTGTGTCGGAAATTTGTTGCCAAATGCTATCTGAAGTTCGTTGCAAAGGCTCTTCGTTGCGTTGTCAATTAATCATCCTCTGATAAATCTGAACTTGGTTTATCGGATGTCTGCACTATCCATCTTTTCCGTACAATTGGGGACTACCCCAAACCGTACGAGTCAGCAAACAATATTTGAGATATTGAAAGGAAATTTCTCAGGAATTTGTGTTCAGTCAAATTTCATTGGTTCGAGAGCACAGAAACAATTCAACGGAAAATATGTACGGACTCGCCCAATACTTTTATTGGCACTTTATTAGATTTCAATGAAAACTATATAAGTTTGTGACTAAATTCTTGGAGGATTTTTTTTTCAATACAAATGTCCCACATAAAGCCCTGGGTTTTGAAATGAATGGAATTTTTTCTTACATTTCCACCTATTTTTCTAATTTTTTGCCAATATACGGGCCAAAGAAGACAACTCAAAACGATGTTACCATGAAAATGCTGCAAGGAAATTTCTCTCAAATGCTTTGTATGAACGAATTCTTTTAACTTCATTTTTGTTATGATTCGATTTATTCTTTCAATATTCATATCGGAACACATCCCAAATAATTGTCTGGCAGACACTCACTCCACAATTGTTGAGCGGATCACACATTTTTTAATCTGTGCACACTTTTTAATTAAATTTGCTTGATCACTTTCTGCAGCTAATCATTTTTATGTTTTTCTGTCGTAATTATGCATTTTCGTGGTTAACTGGAAATGGATGAATTTTCAAATGTTTAAATACCTCATAGGCAATGTTCAAACAACATTAATAAAAATTAAAAAATCTCTTCACCTGTGTATTGCGATTCATTTGCAGCCGGAATATTCAATTGCGAGTGATTTATTCAACGGAATTTCATGCGGAAGTTGATATAGAAAAAAAAAAATTAATTGAAACTTTTCAACGATGCAAAATACAGCAAGAAATATATTCATATTTTTCGTTTAAGAATTCAAACTTTTGCGCGTTGATTGACGTAATGATACCCCCACTTTGACTTAAGTATCGTGGTCTCACCCCTCTGACTACCTGGACAATACAATAGGACCCATTCTTTTATAGTCATTGGCCTAATTGGGATTGGGAGCTAGGTGAGCCGATTGAGCGCACTTTGTCCATGCCTGGTTTATAGTTCCGTTTTTGGCACTTTCGGTTAGATTTGAGTTTTAAAGCTGCTGATTTCTCAATATAAGGAAATTAGCTGGCGCCTGGCAACCTTTTTAGGTCCCGATTTATTCGTTTCTGTGTATTGGCGAAAAAGCTCTAGGGAGAAGGGCGGTTTTGTGATGGACATTTTCGGTCGATTGGAAAATGTCACATCACATAATATTTTTGGGTATGAATAATCACACTGGGCTGTCAATGGACTACTATCATTGGGCCAATCAAGGCCCCGACATTACATTATATTATCATACAATCGGACCGACGTTATCGTCCAAGACTCGACAGAATATTGGGCTAGTCTTTTTTCCATGCTTCGGAAATATTGGTGTCGAACTTGGCCCGATCCTTAGGCCAATTCAGCCATCATTCGTGGGTCATTCGATAACCTCAACTCAACGTAAACTTAGAAATTACAAATAAAACTTCGAGAGAGCTCATATCGAAATACTTCACGGTGCAACTTGAAGAAAACAGTCTATAAATATATCAATAAATATATAAATATACAAATGCGGCTTTATATTTGAGTTTTGAAGCCGAAGCAAAGGCGAGGATTCAAACGCGCATGAGTTAGAATCACATTTTTCGCCGTACCTATGATGCTATTTTATGTTATTGTGGCCGAAAACATGTTTTTATCCGAGAGAAGCGAAGTTAGAAACGCGTTTTACGGGTCGCGATGACATAAAGAATATTATCTTTACGATAGGTTAGCTGTTTTGCATTCCTTTCAACTGAGAAGTACTCGAAAGTAAAGGATGCATAAATTTCAGGGCTAAACCATTTTTCCAGTTAATTTTTTTTTCTTGGCCCATTGAAGTAATTAATGTTCTCAAGTGAAATACTTATAAAATTGCTTGTTGCAAATGAATCATTGATGGAGAATTGGAATGCCAATTTTTAGAGAGCGATTTTTTCCCGTGCAACACGCATGATTCCAACGGGGATAAATCTTCAAATAGATCTATCAATAAGATTTCATAAGTGATTTCTCAAGTAGTTTCCAATATTAAGTGCTGATATTATTGACTACTTTTATTTTGCATTTCACTTGATTGCATTTATTTTTGACATGATAAATCCTTCTGATTTTTACCTTCAACTTGACTATTGGGTGAGTGAAAAATTATGAACAAATTTGTTGGTCATTGTTTATCACTGTTCGGTCCACAAACAGTAAAGGTTAGCGAAAATATCGTAAGGACAACTGTCTTGGTGGCTTACTTATTTATCAATAATCTGTTTTCGACGTATTCGACTGTTCGAAGTATTCGACTATGAGGCTTCATATTCAAATTGAATCAATTAAAACATTAGGGATGAAAGTTACATATGTATTGAATTTTTTGGATGAACCGGAAAAATTCCAGTGTGTTTTTCGAACATAAACGAGATGTTTTGGAATAAAGGAGGCAAAATAATTAATAAGAGAGAGTCCAATTTCTTAATTCACCTTGATATAAAAATGTTAGACAACCGTCAATTCTCTTGAAAACTTTTGAGAAACTTTCACTGATATTCGAAAACTACTCGAACGATCAGGATGAGATTTACCCCAGATCAAGGCCATGTTACAATCTATGAACTGACAAAATTAAGTTAGAGTTAATTCGCCGTTTAGTGCTCTTCTTTTATAAAAATTGACCATCAGTTAACCATCTGCACAGAAGTACGTGGCCCTCAAACTTCATATTTTTACATTTCCGACCATTCTACGTTGTTACCAGGAAACAGTAGAAAATCTAACAATTACAATGCAACAATTTGGAGACAAAACAAATAGAGAGCAAGTATAATAAAAAGGTCCCAATAATATCGAGACTGCAGGCCGATTGGTCAAAATTATAATTGAAACGTTTCAAGTTTGAACGATAATTGGGAACGCACCGAATGCAGAAGTGCACTAGATGTGTTAACGAATTAAATCACACAACGAGAACAAAACACAACGAAATCAAAATGCAGACAATTGTGCTGCGAAAAAATATAACGAAGTCCGATCCAAGTACATGATACGACGTATTTCCATAATATCGTAACTCGTAGTAAGGTTATCGGGAACAGATGGAAGGCACTTTGAGAGAGGACTGCTATTTCCTCTCAATATTATTCGAAGGTTGCTTCTTCCTTCTGATATTACAGTTTAATGTCGAAAATATAATTGTTTTGGTTATCGGTTAGAATGCGGAGGTAAGCAGTCTAGAGTGGCTCCTCAGCCACTCTTCGTCGAATTGCCCATTCGAACCGATGTACAAGTCAGACATGTTACTATGACAAATGGTGTCTATTTGCAATTGATGGAATCCAATGAAGACCTTCAACTATTTTATGTAATCGTAGGTAAATCCACGATTCGATGCTTAATTATTGTCAGAGTTAGGTTAATTAAAATAAATTCGACACTGTGTGCTTTGAGAGGGTACGTAAACTATTTATTTACTTAGACAAATTTGTTTTAATTCTACAGGATTCTGAGTATACAGGACAGGTAAAAGTCCGTAATGTAAAATTTACGACTAAACACTATCTTTAATTCATTTAAAATTACGCCTCAAACGGTCCGACATCCTCCGACTCCTTTCCAGTTGCTAATGCATTGTCTATGTTCTTACATGCTAACGCAATTTTAACGAAAAGGGCTAGGCGACATTTCAATGTAGCCATTTTTGCATAATCTCTCGAGATCGAAACCCACGCGTGTCCACCAGAAATTCCTTGATGAAATACAGAGAATATAAACGTAGATTGTGTTAGCTTTATTACCAGAGAAGCAATGATATAGGGCGTGTGAATTAAAAATGCAATATACGGTATGATAATATTACAAAGCCAAAATCAGAAGATAAGTTCTCACAGGCGGCGCGAGGCGGCGCAGCGGTCACTTAAACCTTCCCTTCATTTCCTTGTCGTCCCCACTATGCCGCTGTTGGACACCGGCGGGATTTTTTCTAACCGTAAACCAGTTTAAAATACCATTGAAATGTGTAAGTATATCTTAAAAAATAAGAAAATACAGAAAAAAAAACAAAACCAGAATTATTGGTATTCTTTGTTTTATTGACTTCGTCCCTCCGTCGAAATCTTTTGCAGTAATCGGTAACTTTCGTGAATTAATAAACTTACTGAGAATTAAAAATGAATACTTTTTTCTGTTAACTACACATTATTTAAATAAAGAATGATTTTAAAAATATCGAAAATAATATAATGTAATCCATTAATTCAACCAGAAATGGAGGATTAGTTTACAATTTGCGAACAATCGTCGTTTTATTGCGTTGGAACTTGTTCGTATTGACTTGCTCACACTTCATAAAATTCTGAACAGTTTTGAGTTATCCTGATTTCGTATTGAAATTAATCATGTCCCCTTTGTTCATTCATGCCTTTGTTGATAATGGTCATGCCGAACGTTCTTTCTTTAGGAAAATTGAAAAGAAAAAGTACACAGGTACACAGCGCCGCGCACGGCGTTCAGAGGTACATGTCCGCTGCTTTGGCTCAGTGTCATCAAAGCATTCCCATACCTCCCTATATCATACCTTAATCCAACAATGTATTCTTGGGCCCAAAGCTGACAATACTTATGTAGTTAAATAAGAGGTAAACAAAAATTAATTCCGTCAGGATACTGTGTGTGCATATATATAGCTATAGGGCCTAGCCAGGTCTATGCTACTCAATGTTTCCAGTCTCCCTTGCATGAAAGCCATTACAGATGACGCGAAGAGAATTTTCCGCACGAATAGATACTTATATTCTAGGTTCCAAATAAAGCGTCATCGTTCTGTAGGAAACGCCTACCCTAACAACATAGTATAAAGTGAAATGAAATCGAAGAATTCTGATGATATTAATATTTGATTCAATCACCACGAGTACCCAACGCCACGTTGTTAGAAATATCTGTATTGCTCCTTTTGTTACGGGGATTTCCGGCTAAAGTTTGATTATTTTACTAACTATCATATACAATTGCAAAAAATTATTAATGCAATTGACGTAGGGCCATGATGAATATACGGTAGGAAAAATGATCATCCCGGTAAAATTACCCAATAACATCTCCGCCAGATAATTGAAACTATGTTTTGGAAAACTTACGAAAGCCCATACAACCCCCCCCCCCCCTAACCTACCCTCCCGCACACTACCCGGCTATGCTGCATGCAGAAATTTCTTCAGGTCTATAACTCGAGCAGGTTTGAAAAGTATTGCACCTCCATCTTCGACTACTAATAAAATCGTAACTCCATTTTGAATAATTGTCGCCACCGAAGTTCTCAAAGAGATGGAAAATCAATTCTCTTTTGCATCAGATGGGTATAATTTTGAAAAATCTTATGTAACCTCAACTTTCTTATATAGTTAGATTTTTTTCCGTACTGTTTTTTTCTATCAGAATGTTTTATACACAGTTCGTAATTATAGCACGTGTAATTCGTCATATTGATTTTTGAGGGAGATCGCCATCTTCGTAATTATCATCTACTTTCGACTTGTTGACGATATCTGACAATGCACGATTGTCTGGGTTAACGAAACCATGAAAATCTTGACTCCCAAACGTAAAAATTGTGCCATCTCGGAAAAATTTAGTTTCCAGTACCTCCATAAATAAAATATTTTACGATGCATTATGTACAGTATATCTTTGATATAAACAGAAACTGACAGATTATTAAATGATCCATAAAAAAGAAGGTCATATCGATTCCTGTAGTTTGATCTTCTGACGGAATAAAATCAAGTGCCAAAGATTGGAGCTTCCACTCGTCATCGATTAACTGAGCAGCGATTTTATAATATGATTTTTTCCCTCAGTGATGTCCATCGATGGTGTATATCTTTGATGAATGTTCCTGCATGTCCGTTTAACAATCTGGAAAGTTCGAAAGAAAGCTCTGGAGATTTTCTCGGTTATAGATGTTCGTTCAGGATACTTAATTGTTCGATTATGAGAATTTAAATATTCTTGACTATACTGGTCGTTATCGACACTGAGTAAGTATTTAACAGCGATGAATTCTACTGAATGTATTTCAAATTCCACCGGACCCAGATTCTGAAAACAAAAAAAAATATGAAATTGGAATCCATGATGTAGTAGATGTACGGATGAAATTCGGGAGCAACTCATACCCGCCTGATTGATTTGTTATTGCTTTAGCCAATTCCACTAAGCGAAGTCTTTTTTCATTATAACGAATTTTTCGTCTAAAATGGTAATTAAGTCATAATTTTCCGTATAAGAGTGAAGGGAGCGCGGTCTTCCTTAAAATTTGTTCAAAACATGTAAACTATTAACCGATTTAGGATGTTTTTTAAAATGGATTTTATACACATGGCGGTAAAAGAATCCCAACGTTAAATTACACGATTATGGGAAAAAAATGAAAAAAAAAAATTGCCACCTTCGAAATAATTAAGGATTAAAGTCCCAAAATCTAGGTGAGTTCGAAAAATGAATGGCCATTCTGGATCAAATTCACATCGATTGATTTGTGAAAACATTTAATTCGCAATTGAACTGTGTAATTGATTTCCGGATGTTCAACGCGATGTTTTCTGAGACATTCTGGAATATATTCTTGACGATGATCTCCCGGATTTCCTCAAGGAAGTTTGAGACGATTTTTAGCAGTTTGAGCTACTTATCAAAATCCGGTTGAACATTCTGGAAAAAATCCTGCCAAACATATCTATCTAATGGCCTAGAGCAAATCTTTCCAAGCATCCTAACTCAAATCTTACCAAACTTCCTAGAAAAATGCATGTTAAACATCCTGGGCGATATCCTGTCGAACATCCATGAATCAATTATGACTGTTATCATTGCCAAGTTGTGATCAAAAATCTTCACATCAACTTTTATCCATATTTTTTCCTTATGTTTTACCAAGTATTATTCAATTTTCAAAAGTGTAATCGAATTTCTGTTATTTCCTTCAGACTGATGCAACTGGTACTAAGTGAGTGACCGATCGGTTTTGATTTGATTCTGTGGAAGCAGTTAAACAATCTACATTTTACTAAGCGGCAAGGGAAAATTTTTACAAGAATTGTAAATTAGGTTCAATTGAACAGAAAATTTGGATACGCATGCCATCTTTCAGTTGGAAGTGAGAGCATGATTGCCACTTAAATCCCTTCAAACAAATTGTAACAATTGTATCGATGTGAATTTCATCCAGAATGGCCGGCCATGTTTTGAATTTTCCCACATTCGGCTATTTTAATTTTGATTTATTTGAAAGTGGTCTAACTGACTATATTTTTGTGTATTTTTTCCATAATCAAGAGGTCATTTTATCCTGTGAGAGGGAAGGTTTTCAGGACAGTAAACATCTATTCAATTCAATCTGTCAATTTCGTGGCTTTCATTGACAATGTCGAGGAGTTCATGATTTAATGCATTCTTACCTCATTTTTTAAATTCGAGCAGGTGGGTTCGATTAAGACTTATCTGACAGAAATAACAAATGGTAAACATCGTGGTGATTCTTCTTCAGATGTCATTCCATTCCTTTCATATTTGAGTATTGCTGTGTAATTGTCGTTGTAACATAACACAAACGAAATATTGAAGAAATTTTAAAGTTGACGTTAACGTCCTCGATACCAACGATTATAGGCTCGCAACGCATTTGTCATGATCTCTTCAACATTGGTTCTTTGATCATCTGCGAGCGACAGCTCCATGTCATTCCCAATTTCAGAAGTTTCATTTCAGTCAAAGTTTTATGTTATTACCTATTACTTCAGGCCTTTTGGTTTTTTATGAGAAAATTTATAATCGCTATTTTCGTAAATTTTGTGATTTTCTATGGCAGTTAATCTAAGCTCCATGAAAGCTTTGCAACGATTCAATTTCTATTTCTACTTAGTCATCATGATGATAATTTAAAAAAAAATGCAAAAGCAACATTAAACATTGAGCAAAGTAGATTTAATTTGGAAGACAGTTTAAGATTGAAAAAGAACGATATCATATCAGTAGTGCGTGATATATTCTATTTTAATATGAAGTATTCCTTATTTTCGAAATGGGCGTTTTTGTATCGTACGGGAAAGTTGTTGAACATATATAGTCGCTTTTCTATAATTTTTGGCAGCATTCACTCTTCTGTGTATTAGAAAAAGTGGTGGCAAACGTTTACTACGTGGTAAGAAAAACGAGAGGCCACTGTTGTCGCCAAAGCCACCGGTAATACCACATGAGTGATATATAGAGATGCATCAATGATTATGCAATAAGAGACCCCGGTAAATATCCTCATCGGAGCAAAAATACTCCAGAAAGATGAGTGGATATAATGCCTTCAAATGAACCGCGCCTTGAAACTCTCAAGAAGAAAGGAATGCTCCAAATAATTAGATGAACCCCTGATGACGGCGCCAGTATTCTTCATTACAGTTTGGCAGTTACCGCGAGTGCCAAACCAGTAACCTTTCGCCTTTCGCAATCATAATTGTCCCGTTCGACGGTGGGTCCTTACACTATTGCTTCTATCGATCAAGTACTTATTTTAGATAATAATGAGACTTGATTAATTGGTAATTATTCCCCTATAGACACGATTAGATCCTGTATATTATTTTGAGTCATTCCCTTTTACGTGCGTAGAAATGTAACCTGGTTTTTCCATTCTTCTGGGTCATTATTAGAAAGCCAATTGAATAAAAATAAGCTGTCATATTCCGAGTGGAAATCATAGTCAGGTTCAGATCAAAATCGCGCATGGATCCACATTACCATCAACTCAATTTCGAACATCTATCGACTCAGTGCACAACTCGATTCACTCTATCGAGGGCCTATCGAGTAGATTTCGAATTGTCCGCCAGGGCAATTCATTGGGTTTAAACAATTAAGATTAGATAAGTCATTTATCAATTTGGTGATATTATTCGCTCTACGGGCGTAGTATATAATAGGGATATTGTTTTCATCCACTATGTATCCATGCGTATCTAGATATGTGAATATTTCAGGTGGAGTGTACCCCATTGCCATTACCTTGATGAAGTATTCATCTTGAGGATAAACAGGCTCTTTAATTGAGCTATTTATTTTAGTATCTATTCTTGTTGCATTTGCCATGATTTCTACATAATCTAAGCATGTGATTGTCGATTCTGGGAATTTCTGCTGCATCATATAGTCTTTGATTTTTATAATTTTTCGCGTAATTTGATTCGGGAGTCCTATACATTGACAGGCGGGCTCTTGCACAAAATCTTTCAAATAATCTGAGTTTTCCCTTCAAGTGTCCTGGTATGATAAACCATATGGGACAAGCGTATGTTATTGGTGGTATTATTAATAATACATAGCGTAGTAATTGAAGTTTCTTATCGATGTGCTTATTATAGAATAATCTACTCAAACTTTTAAATGCTTTTTTGACTTTATCAAGTTGGGTTTTAATATGTGCAGTGAATTTTAATTGGTAGTCTATAAATACTCTTAGATATCCTACAGTGTATTTGTGGGGAACAAGTACATCAGAATTTTTTGTTCTTTTAATTGAAATAGTTTCCCATTTCTTCTGACATTATTATGCGCCCGTTTAAGTGTTGGGCGTAGTAGGATTGTTTCACATTGTGTTGTGTTAATTTTTACTTTGAAATGATTCGTTAATTACTGAACTTTTTTTATCTGAGATAAAAATAGTGTTAAAAATATGTTTCTGTAATTTATTTATTTTACCATTGAAATCTCTTTCGGCAGAATTAAATTTTTTTCACTTTGGGACTGATTCATCAATTGATTCTAGTATTATAGATTCAAGTTTTTCATCGATTTCATTGTTGGATAAGTTTCTGTTGAATGGAATATGAAGATTTTAGAATATTTATTATTATCGATCAAACAGATATCCAGAAATGAGTTGGGACGATGTTTCTGTATGAGTTGGAGAAGGGTGGCTGAGATCTTATTAACGGCTCGCGTTCATTATTGTTTATGTTAATTGGATTTTTATTAAGATTTGATTTTGTGATTTGGTTGAAAGGAGTGTCATTTCATACTAGCCTTGACGTTCTCTGGATTTTTCTTTCATTAATGGATTTTACGTTTTTTTTTCTTTCAATTCTTCATTCAATTTTTCGATTTTGGGACAGCCTCTGTAAGATGCTGGGTGGCTTTCTTCGTTTCATAGAGCACATATTAAGTTATCTTTGCCTGTGTTTTCACTTGATGCAGCATTAACTGCACTTTTCATTGTATATTCACATAGTGCATGATCTCCGGCGCATTTAACGTATCGATAGGGTGGGGTGCAGTTAAGAGGCATGACCCAGTCGTTGACAATTAAAGCATTGAATTTGATCCTGGCTTTTCAATTTTTCCCAACTGATTTTTTGATAGAGAACTCTATCAAAAGTTAATTTTGTTCAGATTAATTGCCTTGCTATCTGTTGATAGATAGATTAGGTATATTGGTAATATTGGGTTGTTGACAGTTGATTTTTGCGTTGTAAAGCGTGTGACGTTGATGAAGTTTAAATTTAACTCAAATGTATGTTTAACTCCCATCAACTCCATTAAGGAGGTACATCTGATATTTTTCTGATTTTGAAGTGTGAGTGTAATAATTAATGTGGTTACTTTTTAGTAATTTAACTATTATTTTGTAATCTTTACGATTATCTGCATAAATTATATGTTGGGAGTTGCCAAGCGGTTTGGTTGAAAAGCTACCTTTTAGATTGAGATTATTATAACTCTTGATGACATTGATTGATTCTTGGGCAACATTTCCAATGAGATTTTGCTGAGGGAGTTGAGGATCCAGCATCTTTCAGTTTAATATGTTCAGAAAATTATCGTTGTCAAGATCATTTCCTGTGTCAGTGTAGACTGGTGAGGTTGTTCGATCACTAGTTGATGATTTCTTGAAGATTACTTTTGTTTCTAGTGTTTTTTTTTTTCACTCAATTTGTTTTTCAGTGAATTGATAATCCTTTATTGGATTTTGTTTTGTTCGTGTATGTTGAACAGCAGTTTCTCTTGATTCTTTCTGTCGTTATTTGTCTCTTCAGTAATGGTTTCAGTTGAGAGTTTTCGTTTAACATTGACAGGTATTGAGGAGAATTCAAGGTTATGGGTTCGTCTTCTTTGCTCATGTTCGTTTCCATTTCGGGATGTTTACGTATTGTAACTTTCTGATCGAACACTCTGCTTCTTTTTCGAATGAGTGGTTTGATTGCTAAAGCGCTCCTTTTAAGTTGTTTAGTACTATGCGCTGCTAGTAAATTACCTTCAAGATTTACAATGTACTCTGTTTCACGAGGTCCGTTTTTCATTGCTGTTAGAAGAGTATTGATTTTAAAGTTAATCATTTCTTCATTCGTTTCATCCTCGCTATTCCTTATTTTTTCGGATAATGTATTTTGACTCAGGTGAGTTGGTTTTATCACAGAGTCTATTAGTATTTGTTTCTTGGTGTTGACATTTTCTGGTAGATTGGGCGGGGGTCCTTGTCGAAGAGTGGTATGTAAGGATACCACACTTTACAATTTTTGTTGATGTTACTGCTCGTTACATTGAATAATTGAACTCACAATCGTTGGTTTGATTCATTACTTTAATACTTTCCTTTTTCCCGTAGACCAATAATTCTGATTTTGATTTTTATCATTTTTTATGATCGAGTTTATGTAGGCGCTCTGACCAATCGACCGCGACTATGCCCACTGAGCTGTCGTGATATTATCATCAAGTTAACGCTGCTTTGGCTATAGGATACTTATGGGGGTATTCGTTGACTTTTTAATTATACACGCATGTGCGCGTATGATTGTGTAACTCTACAGGTTATCATATTTTCATTACATCTTATTATGGCGTAGTTAATTGTGGCTCGTTTTATAACAGCAAAGATTAATTACGCCTCATTCCACTATAGCGAAATTCGTCAAGACATAATTCCAACAAAAAGAACAATAGCATTAACTCAACCGAATATTATATACTCACAATGCCAAGGAAGCGAAACAAAAAAAAAACAACTCAAATTAGCAGATGGACATGCGGCGATGAAGAAAAGTTGAGTAACACAAACTTCAATAATTTGATTCTCCATTTGGAAAACTTGACACACACTTAAATTAATTGATTCCCAGTATTTATATTCAAATATGATAGAAATACACATATTGCAAATGTTATAATGAGTTAGTTATGTGATGAGTAATGCTGCAATATATTGCCCCTATGATAAGTAATGCTGCCATGAATTGTGTAGATGAATTAAATAAAGTATCCGTGCAAACATTTTTGTAATAAAATGTAACGTAGCAGCACGCGATGATAATAAGTATTATTCACATTTTTGTAGCCCAACTCACAATCCTTTCCCATAATTTTATAGTAGCTCTGAAGACCAACAATGTAATTCTGTACTATTCTTTTGACTAAATAACCATGATTAAAAAAAATAGCTCCGTTGGGAGAGCACGCGGTTCGAGTCTCGCTCTGAACTGTCTATCTTTTTCAATATCTTTTTCTTCTAAAAACTATTTTGAAAATTAATTGTTGCCCTTCCTCCCTAATCCTTTCCAACGATTCCCTGCGACGTCACAAGATGTAGAACACTATACAATTTCCCCTTTTCTATGATACCTGCGCATATACTTTGCGAAATTGGTTCGGCTCGAATTCAATTCCGTTGATAAATAATGATTGAAAACCCGGGTGGACTATCTATCGAACGTCGACTTTTGTTTAAATTTTATCTTTTTAACCTAAAATACATTCAAATTTGGGATCAATTTTGTGCTGTGAGAAGCACTTGAATGGACATGAAAAACTAATGAAAAAAAAGAGGAAAAATTATTGAAGGGTGCTACATCGATATTATTTAAAAAGAATTTACCAGCTTTGCTAAAAAATAATAAAAAATTCGTAGCTTGCATCTAGCTGTCACTCAATCTTCTGGAGAGCAATGGTAAGCTGCGTAATTTTTATTATTTTTTTATAAACTTCGTAGATGCCTTTTAAACAATATCGCCCTTTGGCGCCTTTCAATAATTTTTCCTCTTCCTTTCCTTATTTTTATATAATCATTCGAGTAGCTCCCACAACACAAATTTGATCCCAAATCTTAATGTATTTTAGACTAAAAAGATAAAATTGAAACAAAAGATGACATTCGATAAATAGTCCACCCGGGCCTTAAATTATAATATAATACCAATGAACAAATCAAGGTTAGAAGACCATTTTCGTATTGAAAATAATGTGAGTGGAATACGTCTGCACATATTTATAATGGTATCATCCGCTTGTTCTCATATATTTGATGTAGTGTGGAGTTTTCTGGATCCGGACCACTGGACCCAAACTTGATCGGGTTGAGCTCAGGCTGATCCGATGAGATCCTCATCTAATTCTACCTAGATTATTTTTGTTCTGAAGCACTAGACCGAAACTTGATCATTTCCCAATTAGAGATCATCATCGGATCAGAGTAACTTGATTCAAACTTGATCAGTTCCTCATTACACAATGCCTGATTAGGCAAGCCTGACGACTACTGGATCAAATACTGATCCGAGTTTAGGGTAGTCTGAGGCCAGTTCATTGGAAAATATGTTATAGTCTTAATATAATTAGGGTATTACCGCATTCCAAGTACTGGGATCAATTAATAATCTCTTGGTTGCGTAATAATTAATTTAAAGTCCAGATTACAATATATTTTATACTTTCCAGATTACAAAAATTATCAAGTGAGAAGAAAATAACCATCGTAAGTTTGATTATTGTGTAAGTGTACGCAAAGTTCAATTACGATAGAAGAAGTTTTTGGATTTTTTCTAAGATTTGTTGCATTTCCCATAAGGGCATGGCTGAAATTGCCTTTTGAAACGAAAAGCATGACCTGCCTTTAGTTTGTCTGTAGCTTCGCCAGTAGTTGGTGATCGTAGATAACGTTTCACAATAGATAACTTTTTTCATCTAGGGTTTGACTTTGATTCACCATACTTTCTCCAGATAGCCAGAGTTAGAAGAATGGATACCAAGTTTTATGACGATATGACTTCTGCCTCAAAAAAGGCCGGAGGATTACTCAGAATATACGAATCAATTAAATTTACATCATTCCAATTTTTTGTTCTTTGCAAAGACTGTACTTGGTATATGATGCGACGGGCTACTGTTTCGGGAGCCACTTGGTCCTGGACAGTGGTATGCAATACCGCAAGTCTCTGGCAAAAAACACGTCGGACCGGGCCTTTCCATATACAAACCCGTAGGGCATAATGTCCAGTAGTTGAAGAGAGACGAAGAGATAGACAAGAATGAAAAAAGAGGGGAAAAATAATGAAGGCGAGTGGAGAAGTCGATTTTCGTCTTCTCGCACGTATCATTCTGGGTTTACGCTTGATCATACAGTCCGACAGGTGCGAAATATCGAGTTCTGTAGATTTCATACTTAAAGGCTTCAATGTAAGTTGCATATGTATGGAAGATGTGTGACATGGTTGCGATGAAAAAAATCAAAACAGCAATTTGCTTTGATATAATGGGAGTGCAACTTAAGTGAGGAGAATGCTGAGGTGGGGCGAAGCAACAGGTAGATGGGGTTTATCCTCATGTTCATCCTACCAGTTGAAGCGAAATTAAATGAAATAAGATTAATTCAATCAGGCATTCATTTTGGTCTCATTATTTATTTTTTCGCCATTGGAAAAATGCTTAATTTGCAGTGGATATTTATTTTAAATGTTAATATTTCAACGGCCTTTCAATAGATTCTATTAGTCCATCATAACCAAACAATTAATCTCGGCAACCCATTTCAAGTTAATTTATAAATCATAAAGAAGCAAAAAAATGCTTCCATGTAGAGACAAAATAGATGAATTAGTAAAACATGCTCAGTGAATCGATTGATGAAGTATAGTCGGTTGAAAACTTCTTGCAAAAGATATCACAGAGCTGAAATTTCTATTACGATGCAGAGTCAATTACAAAGAAATGAGTTCTAAGATAGTGGGCATTGAAACTTTTGATTAATTTTATGTTCAAAATATGATCATAGGTCTTGAAATACGTTTTACGTTAAAGTAGCTAATTCTTGATTGAATGAATAGTGGAAGAAACAAGCTCCGGACAATGAGCAATTGAAAATGAATGCCTAGTACACGGAGAGAAAAATTCTTAAAAAATTACGTGCCTGTTCCGTAACCGTAAACTGCCAGTCAAAACAGTATTCAGTAAAAATTACGGAACAGTTACGCACTTTTTCAGTGACCTTTCAGGAAAAAGTCCAGAACGTTCAGGAAAAAGTAGGGAACGTTCCGTGAAAAAATGCGGAACTGTTCCGTAATTTTTACTGAATACTGTTTTGACTGGCAGGTTACGGAACAGGCACGTAATTTTTAAAGAATTTTTCTCTCCGTGTAGAGTGGTATTCTAAGCTGTCTTTATCAGCAATAACCGAACGACGTGCTTCCACAGAACTTCCAGCATAATAATTTTGTTTTTTACTTTTGGATATTTCTATCTATTTTGAGAGTTTGCGTGATTTTCCAGTGTCTCTTCTCATTTGCTAATGTTATCGGACTATTCGGTTACTAGCAATTATATTTAGTTTACTAAAGTGGCAGTGGTAATAAACATTTAGGGGGATAATGCGCAAAATAGAAATATTTTAGAAACCGAAACAGACGAGGCATGAGAAATCAAACGGGTAGACTGATAAAATGAATTCTGATAAAATGAAACATTACAGCGGCTGTGATTGATAGTGCATGTGAAAATACGTCCCACGGATCTCCAGAATAAGGGTGTGAACTTCGCGAATGCCATGTGAGTACTTATCCAAGCAGAGGATGGAGCATTATGGAAGGATCAACGAAATATTCGTTAAAATTAGGAAACATCAACCTGCTGTCAAATAACCGTGATCGTGAAGGGTGATCATCAGTACAAGAGATTCTTACTCGCGTTGACTCTTCCAGCTATATATATATATATATATATATACGTAAGTTAGTAATTAAATAACAGCCCTAAAAGAACGGCAAAGTTAATGCCGACGACGCGAGTCGACAGCTACGTCTAGTAGTGATGACCCTCCACATGACACCATTCGTACAGCTTTGTATCGATCATTGTCGATAGGTGTACACACATGGGTTACACCAGATATCGGGCCGGACACAACGCTACATTCACGCTGCCGGTTCTGGGCAATGACACAGCAAGAGTTTACAGAATAAGCAAAACAAAGGCAACGATGGACCATCGATTTGAGTTACATTCGGCTCAGCGGGGCGGCGGGTGAATCTAGTATATATTTTCCAAAGACTATGGTGAACTCTTTGGAAATTATAATAAAACAAAAAAATTCCTTGAAGTTTAATTTTCTTCACTTAAATAAAAGAATATTCGCCCGCATTTATATTAATTGCCTGATCGATACCTAGTTATTTCAAAAAGTGAAGTCAGAGCAACATTTCTGAACCCAGTCGCTTCCGCGGCGTTGATAGTAAGCTGCTTGTAGTTGTTCAAATTTTAAGTGTTTCTGATTAGATCGAATGTGTTTTTGGGGTAAAACGTCCGGGTATCTGACTTACTTGGAGTTTTTTGATCGCCAAAGGATCCCTTTTCTGCCTATCATGTTTGAGTGAAGCATTTTTAGTTGTTTTTACTAAATTATTGACTTCTTGTAAAACAAAAAATTGACTTGGCATATTTTTTTACAAAAATATGAATTTTTTTTCTTTCCGAGACATATATTTTTGTTAATGTTTTACAGTTATCAGGAAATGCTTTTGCCTTTCGATAATTCCAATGGTTGAATTTTTCTACAAATACATACTGTTTCAAGTTTTTATAACTACGGGTAACACGTGTCTGACGCGCGCTAACCCGGTTGCATGGAATTGGACATGCCATGTTACAAATTTCCATATTTTTTATTTTCATTCTTTATTTGGGGTCAACTTTTTTTTTCTCAAATGTATTTTGAATGTAATCTGCATATTTGGAAGACTTAGAATTATTTTTCTAATAGTATTGATAAACAACTCATATAAGTTATTTTGGACCATTTTCAACTTCCAAGGGAGCCAGTGTGACTACATTAATTTATCTATTAAGATATCAGGACTTATCCGTGATTTAATTTAAGTTAAATTACTTTCAATATGCTTGACTGAAGAGGACAAGAAACATAGTGATAGAAACCGAACAAGGGCATATGGAAAGGCATATGTCAATGGGACCGACAAATTAACTTTGGATATATGTCCAGAGACCGAGTAGAAATCATCAATAAGTGCCAAAAAATAGCATTTTTAAGGTGAAACAGAACATCAAAAATAGGAAAGATCTACTCTAACTTGATGAGTGTATCATTGAATCAGAATTTAAAAAATCCCAGAATAATTACTGTGATCGGCACGGGAATCGAAGTGCAAAATGTTTTTATGGAGAAATTTATTGATGAGGCTAAGAACAATTCCTAATATATTTTCATTAGTGAATTTTCGCATGCAGCACAGTAAAACTTCTGAAGCTAAGAGACATCACTACCGACTCAAAGAAAAAATAAGTCTTATTGACATAATAATATGCAGTACTGTGAATATTGCCACTCGCCTATTTGCTAATGCGAGATTTTTAATGTGCTCCCTATGAAAATTCACGACGTCCTCTGGATGCCCACCCATTAATTCCGGACGGTACCGAGAGTAGAAAAAAAAAGAGATTATTTGAGTTCAATACGTTATTCTGTTTGCAGTTAACTTCACCATACTATGTTACCCAATTTTATGTTTTAGCAGTATAAATTTATTGAAGAGCATATTTTACTCGAAATGAAGTGTTTAAAATATACCGTGAAACCTCTTGCACTTTTACTTCTTACACAAGTTTTTACACAACTGTTTCGTGAAATAGAAAAGTGCTAGTTCATGACAAGAATCAATTAAAATTTGGTACCTAGTGAATTCAATTCATTTTAAATCGGAAAATAATAAGGTACAGATCCAATTGCATGATGACGTCGTTTGGTTTTTTTTCGGATTTTTTAATTTGATTTTTAGTTTGTTTCATATATATATGCATTTTCGCTTTATGTTTCATAATAGCCATATGCATCTCATTGATCGCGAACTTCTGCAACGAAAATTCATTAAATTTTTTCTCCGGGCATGCACCATTTTGGAGAATAGTGAATACCATTTAAAATACTACATGGATAGTTTTATTGCCTCCACCGATAGGTAGAGAACAATCCAAACGATTTAAATTTTCAGTACCTAAAGTTTTTTTCCAACAGCTTCGTTGATTCTGGCTAAAGAAGCGGAAGAATATAGATACGAATTTGCAAAGGTACGAAATTTACAAAAGTACACAGCTACATAGATTTATGTAACATTTTTCTGTAAGCGATTCTATAATATTCTTAGGTTCTCTGTTATGGCTGTTTACATAGGTTTCCTAAATATTAAATCCACAGAAAGTCGGGAAGGAATCAATTATTAAAAGATCTTATTTAAGTTCTTGAAAAAAGTGCTGATTCCATAAGGAGGGAAGCAATCGAGCTCACGAATTTCACTCAGGAGCTCCACGCCGATACGCAACGCCAAATTCAATTATTGGCTACAAATTCCTATAATCCAAAATTCAAACTCTTATGACCAGAATTACAAACCACATCAGCCGGACACTGGGGATTCACCCGAGTGGAAATTAGTTCAGGTCTACTTGAAGTCCGATCAGAACTTGATTCAGTTTCAGTGCAATTAAGAGCGGTCAGATATAATAAAAAAATTTAATTATTTTTTGTTTTAAGTGAGTTATGGTTAATATTTATTATTGTTTTCGATATTCCAGTCATCCGATTTAGATACATTTGACGTGATCAAATCCGGAACCGTTAAACCGGATCAGAAAAGTTTGATTAAGTCTTGATTTAAATTTGCGTTACATGTCTGGTCAAAATTTGATCCAGTTACCGTGTCCCTTCCCGATCAATCATCAAGTATGACCTGATCCAGTCTTGACTAGAACGTGACCAAAATTTCCACTCGGGCAGATCTTGACTGCAGCAGAAATCATAGAGTCCAGAAAAGAAAGAGGAAACATCATCACGACAATGAGAAGTCTAAGAAAGTCATAAAAAAGTGAATGAATAAATGAATGATATGCGTTATGCTATGATACCCTTGTGAATCATTAAATAATGAGAACGCAAAAACGTGAGATTATTTCCCATTAATCATATAGCACGTTTGCCGGAAAAATGAAAAAACGTTAATTTTGGCTATATATGAGGGTTGAACACTCTTAATCGTGTGTTTTGGTATCCAATAAGCTTATACAATTCATCAGACAATAAAGCATACCATTCAGTTATTCACTGACGTTCACATGACGTTCTAAGGCTTTTCATCCTTGCGATGGCGTTTCTTTTACCTCCTGGCGACTCTCTGACTGTTTCTCCTGTCAAGATCAGAATGTTTAGTCAAAGGACAAGTTGAATTAAACCGTGAATTCTTTTTCCGACACTTATGGTAAAATTATCAATAGAACAATACTCGGCAGGATTATTGCGCTATTTCTCTTATTTTATTTATGGGACGATGTTAATATGCTTTCACTCTTACTTTTCTTTGGAATTTTATAGTTTCTCAATCGATGCAATTTGGGATTTTATAGGATAATTTTTAGTGTATTTAAGAAGATTTGGAAATGATTTAGAAAACCAGGCATTTCTCCGTTTCAATCTCCCGTGTATTGAAATATTTAAATGATACAAGGAATTTCCACAACCCTGGATAAAATCTTATCAGATATTGATTCAAATTTTATTCACTCACAGTTCTGTCGGATTATATTTGTCCTCCTTATAGGTTAATATTTTGTTCAATTATTTTCACGTAAATACTCAAGTTAGTAGTTCTTAACCCAATGAGGTAAAAGTCAGTTTGTTTTCTCCAAAAGAGTCTGGATTGTGGTCACAGCTCTCCGAATAGTTGAAATGAATTTACGATGCACTTTCCGTTGGAATTAATAATACCGGAGTTTAGCGATTTTAGGATTAAAATACTACTAATTTCAGCTCAAGACAACAGTAGTCCAATTGCGTACGAACAATTCTCCAATTTTTCAAAGAGCACCGTTGAGCACCAAATATTGGTTCACTCCGTGGGGTTCGATACGACTGACCAATTTTGTATGTATTTTAAATTCCCCCTTTTTTTAGTTCTTTACTCCCCAGAGGATTGGCTAAGACTGACTTTTTGAATTCGTTAAATTTGGACCGACTGTTAAGTGGAATTGCTTCTACGAGTACAAGGGTCATTTTTCGTGCGTGCATTAACAATTTTTACTTGTTCTTATTGGGCTAAAGTTGTTTCGAAATTTTTGAATTGTTGTCAACAGCTATTGCCTTATTAAATTCCTTTTATTTTGCTCAATTTTGTGCAATAGTTTATTAAAAATTTTTTTTTGTTTAAGAATTTATTCTGGACATTACAGGGGCTGACTTTCAAGAATAGGAGCCTAAATTCTGGATTATAGGAGTTTGTACTAAAGAATTGCATTGAAACTTTAGATTGATTGGATTTTCCATAACTATCGATCAAGTGAGTGGAGCTATCCGCGTATTATTTTGAACGGTATTTATTTTTTTCCAAAATGATGCATGATCCTCTCATTCACGGACGTACTCATCAGGTTAGAGAAAATTTTTCCTATTTTTGAAGTTGTGTCGCATCTCAAAATTGCCAGTTTTAGTAACAAATCGCTACCACATGTTTCTCTTCGGTCTCTTTCACTATGTGCCTTTTCCTCATCAGTAAAGCACATATATGCTAAACTCCTCTGCAAGTCTATTAAATAAATTTTAAAATGACACCTGATTGCTCCAGTTCCAATAATTTTCAATGGAATAATGAAGTTTTATTTCAAAATTTAATTTCCAGATTTTAATTAGAAATGTAACTTTGGTTGAAGGTTTCGAACTTCTGTACGTTTCAAACGGCATCAACTTGTTTTTAAAAAAAGTATAATAATTCTGAATCTATTGATTTTTGAATAACTTAAATTAAGACAGTGATATCTTATATTTATATTACATAGTTTAAAAAACATTAATGATTTTTGGTCGGCTGATATTGCTGCACGCAGCTTTAACATACGTCAGCAGCGCAGCAATGCTAGAAATAAATGGAATTATACTAAAATTTTGTAATTATTTTTTCGCTTTTTTATTGGTGACAGACCCAAAAATGTACTGAAGGTTTGTATATATTATTCTTATAGATATTAAAGTGTCTTTTATTTATTAACCTAGCTTTTACAAGCCTAATATGTTTCGTAATTTTTCATGAATCCCTTTTTCCGTGTAAGTATAACAGTGGATAATATATATATATTTTTTTAAATTATTTATTTTAAGTCGCTATTGAACGGCTAAGTTTATAAGCGACTACATTGGTTCAAGTTGATTACACTGGGTACATGATTATATACATATATATTATAGTAATAATGTCGAATTAGGTTATTTAGATTTTCGAAAATAGTTCTATTTCTTTGAGAAATTGTAATGTCTTAATTAAGCCAATTTTTGTGTTTAGTAATTCTTTAATGTCAGTAGGTAAGCTAATATCTGATTTTTCACTCGAGTAACCGGGGCACTCCGTTAAGATATGTTTCACTGTTATTTTATCGCCACACTTAGTGCATTTATTCTGAGGTTTCTTGGTGATCAGGTGAATATGGGATAAATTGGTATGCCCTATCCTTATCCTTGAAATACACTTTCCTTCACTACGATTTTTTTCTACAGTTGGCCTATCTTCCCACATGGTTTCTCGGATTTCATGAACCTTTGATTCCATCTGGTGCCAATTGTCTTGCCACTTTTTTATAGCTTGTTTGGATAGCCATTTTTTAACTTCTCTCAATGAGACAGGGGCGTTTTCGTCTATTGGTAATTGTGTTGCTCTCTTGGCTGCGTCATCCGCTGTGTCGTTTCCTTTGATATTACAATGGGATGGAATCCAGCAGAGTTTTGCTTCAATTTCCTTATTTTTGTATTCTCTGGATACAAGATGGATCTTTCGGATGAGCGGTGTAGTCGAAAACTTATTTTTTAATGCTTTTACTGACGACAGCGAATCGGAAAAAATAACAATCTTGGTTGTTGATATGGGGTTCAAGTGTAGAATATGTTGTAAACATGTAAGGATAGCTAGAGCTTCACAGGAAAATATGGAGAATTGATCCGGAGGATGACCCATATATATGTTCTCCGATTCTGAACCAAACGCACATCCAGCTTTGTCGTTGTTTATAGATCCGTCCGTAAAATATTTGTTATAGTCTGTATATATTTCTTCCACTTCTTTATACGCTAGTAAGAGCGTTTGGTTGGGTGTTAGTTTTTTTGGGAATTCAGTTAGCCTAAGATCAATTTCGAATGGTGATTTTTCCCAAGGTGGTGTAGGGTAATACTCTCTAGTGTCAATTTCTGGTAGGATGATATCTAGTGTCTGTAGATGTTCATGTACCCTCAACTCGAATGTTTTTTTAAACATTTTATCATTAAGATCTGTAACATGGTTCATATTATTTAGTGTACTACGCATAGTGCTATTAGGCTTAGCCATTAGAGTGCATACAAGGCTTAAGCTCATCAATATTCTTCTGTCCGATAATGGGATAAAACCAGATTCGGCTAGAATGCTTGTTATTGGGCTAGTTCGAAATGCTCCTAAACTTAGCCTGATACTGGTTTTTTGTATCAATTCCAATGATTTCAAGATGTGCGTATTAGCATTATCGTATATAGGGCTTGCATAATCTAATTTTGATCTAATAAGAGCTCTATATATTGTTAGAAGACAACTTTTGCGGGCTCCCCACCTATTACACGCCAATGCTTTTGTTATGTTGATTCTCTGATTGCATTCATCTTTAATTTTTTTAATATGTGGGATCCACGAGAGCTTGGAATCAAAGGTTAGCCCTAGAATTTTCAATGACTCAAGTCGTTGGAGGAGTTCCTTTCCCATTCCAATATTTACGCTAACATCCTTTCTTCTGCGGCTAATATACATATATTTTGTTTTGCTTTTCGAAAACTTAAATCCTGTTATCATTGCCCACCCTTGTATGTCATCCAATGTTTTTTGGATGATAGTTTCAAGCAGTTTAGGATTTCGACCCTTGCATGAAAAAGTAAAGTCATCTGCAAATAAATGACCTTGCACCGGCTTCTTTATGATACTTGTGATGGAGTCTATAGCTACCAGGAAGAGTAAAACACTCAAAACAGAACCCTGGGGTAATCCGTTTGTGAGTTCGACGGATTTTGATTCCGTATCCATTAAACGGACCTTCAGTTTTCTCTGCATTATAAAATTATGGACAAAGGCTAAAGTGTTGCCTGAGAATCCCTTCGTCTGTAAAATTTCTAGTATTCGCTCCTTCCGGACCGTCTCATAGGCCTTTTCAATATCCATAGACACTATAAGTCCATGTTATCAATTAATGCACCATTAGCCTGAGCTTTCAAGTTTATTAAGTAATCCATGGTTGATCTGTGTTTTCGGAATCCGTTTTGATAGTTAGACAGGATGTTTTGAGTTTCAATCTTCCATTTCATTCTTTCTCCTACTATTTTTTCCATAATTTTACATAGGTTGCAGGTTAACGAGATCGGCCTATAGTTTTTTGGTTCAGAAGATTTTTTACCTGGTTTAGCTATTGGGACTACTATTGACTCTTCCCATATGTCTGGAAAGGTTTTGTTTAACCATATAACGTTAAACATATCTATTACGTATTTCATAACACTGTCGGGAAGATTTTTTATGAAATCATTTGGAATATTATCGGGTCCTGGACTAGTTTTTTTCGACATGATTAGTACCCACTTGAATTCTTCCATAGTGATAGGGTTATTAATAGACTCTTCAGTGTCATTATCAGTGTAGTTGAAAGTGGGTGTCATGTTTTGGACTCTTTCATTTTTATATTTCAGAAATTTTTCCTGATAGTTATCATCACTGGAGTTTGAGGCAAATGTAACAAGTTTGACATCTCGTCCGTGTCTGTAATTTTGATCGAATTGTCATCTATCAGGTAAAGTAGCAATTTTGACCCATTATGACCTTTCAAGCGCGCTACTTTGTTCCACATACTAGAGATTGATTCATCGGGTGATATTGTCAAAGTGAATTTATGCCATGATGTTGTTTCACTTTCTTTGAGAGTCCTACGAAAAATGGCTCTTGCTTTTTTAAAAGCTAATTTGGTTATCAAGGCTGTTATCTTTCTTTTTTCTCCTGAAAGCCCTCTTCATACCTGCAAGTCTTTTTACAATCATCATTCCACCATGGGAGGCATTTTTTTGGGACTTTGCCTGAGGTTTTAGGAATAGCCCGCGTAGCCGCTTTTATAATCAATGCATTGAAATCATTTAGACGTTCGTCAGTTTTGTATATTGTTTCATCTATTTATTTTAATTTATTCATTTCTCTATTTATAGTATCTCTATGTCATTGCCAATTTGCTTTCTCCAAGATCCATTTCTTATTTGTTTTCAAGTTTTGAGATGGTATGAACGTCCTATTTTTAATGATAATGGGAAAATGATCACTATCATGTGTAAAATCCATCACTGACCATTCGAAAACTAGCGCTAACTCTGGTGAGCATAGACAAAGGTCTATTGCACTTTCCCTCGTGGAGAGAGGATTATGTCGTGTAGATTCACCTGTATTCAGAAGTATCATATCAGTTTCTTCAAGCAATTTTTCTATCATTCTACCTCTTGTATCTAGTTTATATGAAGCCCACATAGTGTTGTGGCTGTTGAAATCACCAAGAATCATAAACGGTTTGGGTAATTGATCAATCAATATTTCGAGATCTTCTTTTGTAATATCTTGACTATGGGGTAAATAAATATTGCATAGTGTCATTTTATTTGGTATTTCAACTGTTGCAGCCACTGCTTCTAGGTCAGTGTTAAGCTTGATTTCATTGATAAAGAGGTTTGATTTGATAAAAGTTACAACGCCTCCACTGCTACGATCCGATGGTCTGTTTTTATAAACAGCGGTGTATCCCGAGATTTTAGCTCAATAATTTTTGTTGAAATTTGATTCTTGGAGGCAGATAAATGCTGGATCCGCTTGAAGATAGATAGACTGACTTTGTTCATGGTTTTATGTTTGAGAGATGAGGTCAAGTTCCATTTCCTCACTGTTATCTTTTTCTAGATATTCACGAAGCTTTTTCCTTATTTTAGTGGCTTTAGATTTCAAGCCTCTAGATGGGAGTATCGGGTAAAGTTCTTCAAGCATTGAATCCAGTTTCTGCAAATCATCTGCGTATTCTTTCGCTATTTTAACTACCTCAGTATTACTATTAAATGACTTCATGAAGTTTCTGAGTCGAATGGTATCGAGAGGGTACTTGTTAGGAGAATCAAGAAGTGTTTTTTTCGAAATCAGTCCAATCCACAATCTTTGGCTGATTTTCAGTACTAGAATTCTTAATTTTTTTTGCTTTATGTTTTCCAATGACTTTGAGTGGATTCTCAACATTAATTTCACTAGTTTGTGATTCAGAATCAGAGTCGGTGACCACTTCAGTTACAATTTGTTCATTTATTTCGTGGGATGAAGATGATACGATCGATGAGGAGAGAGGTCGTTTGGCGGTGTTTTTATTATTAACTTGTGAATCTGGTTTGGGGAATTCTGGATAGAAATCGTTAGTTTTATTATTGTCATGGTGTGTTTGTGGTTTTGATTCTAGAGGTTGAGTTGATGTATCGGTAATGCTCGTGCCGGTGTTTGAAGAATTAGACGTAGGAAGGGGCACGTCACTTGGTTGAATATCGGTGGGAGTAGGGGAAGGGGGGAGAACGGGATTGAGTGGGGAGTCAATATTTTTGTTGTTGTTATTTTCTTTAGCTTGGTGAATTTGTCCTTGCTTAAGTAGAGGGAAATGCTTATCATGGACATCGGATTTTGTAGTAGTATGTAGTTGGGGATTCATATTGTTGGGACAATTCTTCGCAATGTGTCCCTCTTGTTTACAACCACAGCATGCTATTGAGTCGATTGATATATGTACAAAGTAGATGATATCGTCGACGTCAAATTTGATAGTGCTTGGAATATTATCTACACTCTCTGGTGTGACATAAACTTGCCTACGAAATGCATTCACATGGCTCAGAATTTTTGACCGGAAGTTGTTTCTTATCGTTGTAATGTCTGACGTGGTTGTTACATTTAGTTTCTTAAGTTCTGCTTCCAGTTCCTCATCTCTGATGAGTGGGTGGATATTTTAGAACACGATTCTCTTATTACTGGTTACATATGAACGAATAGGTATTGATTGAGAGTTTACCTTGATGGTTTTGCGCGGTTCTATTAGGAGGTCTACAGTTTTCTTGTTTTCCAAATGAACGCAGTGGCGGTTATTGACGATTCTTCCGGATGACTTGATTTTTGATGCCTCGATTACTTGTGTTAGAGCTAGTAGATAATCTTCATGGGTAGCTTCTACCATAATGTCCATCAAGATTGCTTGATCTCGTGTATTTTTTCTCGTTATTTTAACTGCTTGAACATAACTAGGACGTGTTTGGATTGATTCTACTTGTGTGGATGATGTACCTTCGAATGCCATACTTAGTAAAACCCTGTACTCAGGGACTTACTTTAACAGAGAATGTTGGAGTATCCTCTCCTGAGGATACCTTTAGTGAAGCTTTTATTTGATCACTAATGCTAAATTGGGCTGGTAACACTTGATTTGAATTGAATACTGTTAGGCACCACGTACACCCATTTAAGTGTGAGCGCGGGACCAAAACACGTCTGTTCTCAACAAGAGTAAACAGACGACTGAGTGGATAATATTTCTAATGGTACGTGGATGGGTGAATGGATAAAATCTGTAAACGAAGTACACAATAAAAAAAATGGAAATTGACGGAATTTGCTTCATCAAGAGGGCCATTGTACGTGATACGTGATCATACATCGGCCAGTAATAACTGATGAGATTATGTGAGTGTAGCGTACTTTGAAATAGAACTCGAGAGAAACTTCGTTCTCGGGATCACTAGGGTAGATGTTTGGACTTCCGAAAAAACTCTGATTTTGTTAGAACATCTTGTTTTTATATTACAATAATTTATTCATGAACTCAAGCAATGTAAATGTAATCAAGAGCTTCAGACTTGTTTTTCTTCTTATGGGATAAGTCATCATATAATAAAGTGGAAATGAATGCATTTTTAAACTCTGAGCATTGTTTTAGCAAATAATCTTTTCTGATGGGTAGTCGGACACAAACTTTTTGATCATTGCGTCATTGATGACTTGTTTCAGGGCGGCAGAGGTGGTCGCATGATGGATACTGTGTGGGGTGAATTCGCCTAACGCACACTCTCTTAGGAAAAAAAGTAGCCATCTACTAAGTGTTGTAACGCGATTTTCGCGTGAATGAGAAGTAATAATATTTATTTGATGGAATTACGCTCTCTGACGTACTGATTGGGGCCGCAAATTCGCCACGCGTGGGAAGTTGAGGTTATAGTACTGAACCTCAGCTTCCAATGAGACTCCTCTGTCGGAACACTGGGTTCTCCACTCCAGGGAACTGTTCCACGTTAGACGAGGTGCGTATTCAAATGGTCAGGGATCCAGGTACGGGGTTACCTGGACGGCTTGGTTGGTGACATTTGAATTCGGCGCGCTGCAGAAAACGTTACCGGCAGGGATATTCTCGCAGTGGTGATGGCACACCGCGGACGATCCCTTTCTATCGCTACCTAATTACCAATTACTCCAGTCGCGTGAGTCGGGAGTGGGGAGCAGAGTTACTAGGTGAGCACTCTGTCACTCCGCAGGTCAGAGTTGCCTCGGCGCTCTCACGGGCCAATCGGCCCCGGGCTCGGACAGCCTGTAGCGCGTAGCCCGTATCACTGGAAAGTGATTAGCGTGGCAATGCAGCCCGTCGTATCACTTTACCTATCGCTCTTCCAGCCATGGGGCTGAGCTAACACTCCGGAGAAAACATGTTACAGAGCATCTTTAGAAGCTGCTTTATGAGAAGGTCCTGTAGAAATAAACAGCGAATCCTCTTCATTTCTGAAATTTGCTGGCACACTCAGATATCTCTCGAACGTCGACGCTGCACACAAATCCAGACAATTCTAGAATCTTGGAATCGTTAATGGAGGTTGCCGGACTCCTTTATTCGAGTTCTTCACTCTATTATTCTTCATTTTATTTATATTGCCAACCTTAATAAGCTAAAAACACTGTCCATGCTGTGTCGCGATAAGCGCTAACAGCATGGCCAGTTTACTGGTTAATTGTGGTAAAGAAAGAGAAGTCAGAGGAGATGGCTTTTTCAATTCTTCTAATACTGGATCTAGATCGCAGATAGCCTCGGTATTTTCGCTTAAGGGCTTTCAATTGTATGCCCGTTTCATCAGGCGAAATATTATGTGACTTTTACCAATTCTATCTCCAAAGATTAATGACACTGCTGAACGACAGCTGTTTAACGAGCTATAGGACATTCTGAGATCAAGTTTATTTGTTAGTCATTCAGCCACTTCCTCGATGTTCGGCTCAAAGCAGTTATACCCTGATTTTTTACTTCTCGATAGGCTTCTTGTACTAATTTACTGTAGACTCAATTAACGAGCTCAGTATTATCTCGATTAAACGCGCCTTCAGTTTTTTCCTTGAAAATGCCCCCTGACACGTGCCCTGCCATCAACCTCAACTTGTTCATCAGGGGATGCTGAACATTCCTAGAGATACATAAAAGCAGGTTAGATTGTGGCTCAAACACCAACATCTGGCTGTCCAACCGGCACAACCAGAGAGGATACTGTGGTTGGGCCTTCCAGTATGGTACCACCATTATTCCACAAGCTTGATCATGAACAATCTTTCTCAGCACCTTAAAAATTATTGCGAACGGAGGAAACGCGTAGAATATAGTTATACTTCCCAATTAATCGTGAATGCATCAATTGATACAGCATTTGGATCTCTGTGCTATAACCAATAGTCCGCACATTTATTACTGAATCTTTAGGCAAACACATCAACATCTGGGTTTCCAAAAGTTTCGGCAATTCTATAAAAATTGAACGGGACTATTGTAACAGTGTTAAGCGACGGTAGTGCCCGTGCGGTTAGAGTGCTAGACTAGCATGCCAACGATCCAGGTTCAATCCCGGGTACCGGCGGTCAAAATTTATAGCGCTCTAATCTCACAGTTTCACTGTCGAGCGGTAGTCCTGTCAAAAAGACGAGTGTACCAGGGCAGGTTTTTCCCCTCGAATGAGGTTTTTCCCTCCCTTCGGCAAATGCGGTAAAGGGTGGGAAAGGAACAAATCGTAAAGACCCAAAAGGGTATAGAGGAAAAAGTTTTTTTTTTGTAACAGTGTTATAAGCTGTCGACAAATTTTTATTTATATGAAATTATGAGATGTCAAGTTCATAAGTTGAAATGCTGACTCGTACGGCTTGGGGTGGTTCCGAATTGTACGGAAAAAATGGATAGTGCAGGCATCCGGTTAACCAAGTTCAGATTTATCACGAGATAATTAATTTGCAACGCGACGACGAGCTTTTGCAACTAAGTTCAGATAGTAATTGGCAACAAATTTCCGAAGCAAACGCGTATCCCAATCCATTCATTGTTTATAAAAGAATTGCTTGTTTGTTCGGTACTTCATATTCATGTGTATCTGGATTTTCACATATGAATCAAATTAAATCGTCAAATCGCACAACTTTATCGGATTTTACTCTCAAAGATTCAATATTCATTGCAATGTGTAATTATTCACCGGATTTAGAAAATTTATCAGCTGCCATGGAGTTCCACTTTTCACATTAATAATTTTGTATGCGATGGCGCATGATGCATGGCTTATTAATAATCGGCGTATGGGGTTTTTATGCTGCTGTGCGTGCAATTTTCTTATTTTCCCAATATTTTCCGTTATTCCTTCCCAGTCCCCAATCTCCTATCCTTCCAACACTGAGAGAAGAAAATGGTTTAGAAAATTATAAAAGATCTAATCGCTAACGATCAATTAGTTTACGGCTAATTTTTTTTTTAATTATTAAAACATTTTTTTCTCTAAGTGTTCTCCTGATAGAATACGCCTACCACCTTACCGTGGTTTCCGCTGAGCAGCTATTGAAACTGCTGACCAAGTGTAGGCAAAACTTATAATATAAACCTTAGATTCATAATTTATTGATTAAATTTTAAAGAAGTGATATTTCATATTTTTTCCATTTTTAATAAAATAGTTATTCATTATTAAGGTAACTCAGAAATAATCAGTTTCTGGCACCATGCTGCTTGAACAATTACCTTCAATGCAACTAAGAATTTATCACGTTGAATTGGTGAAAATTTGTTCGAATTGTTAGACGGTAAGTTGTTTTAAATTTGAAAAAAAAAAAGCGCGCGGCGCTCTTTCTGTCTGACTGCGCCCCACTTCGTGCACGCTGCTACTCTCGCTCTGACTACACTGGGCTTCACGCAATTGTGGTATTGTATTTCTAGTACTGGGTCTAATAGGGTTTTATGGTCTTATTTCCTGAAGATCCGACTTTGCCCAGGCCTGGTCTAAAGCATCGCCGAATGGAGAACACATGCGTTTGCAATTAATTATACCTGTCGCGCATACCTGAATAATTGGGATTGGTGGATGATGACGTTGTCACCACCAATAATTTTTGTTACCGCGTTCGCTACCTATTACCTTACATTCACGTGTTTTCGGTAATCACTATCCGTTGGGGGGGCATTAGAGACAGACCTGTGACAATTGTGATTGTCGAGGACGTTCGAGAGACCCCAATCCTGATTCTCGCGACGTTTGAAATTGTACTGGTCGTCGAGGATATCGGCTGTCTTTGGATAATTTATCGGGTCTCTGGGTGACCGTGGTGACCGCTCCTTTTGTACTTTCTTAATTATTTTGTCCTGGGCCGAGACTGTGTATTTTCTTTATTGATGTTCTGAACATCCGAGTACTACAGAACTATTATTTGAAAATTCGCATTAGAGAATCTTTGGTCATTTGGTCAGTAAATTTTTGGCTCTCTCTCTGTCTCACCCTCTCTCTAAGATTAATTTTTGATTTTGAATTTGATTATGATTTTTCAAAATAATTTTATTATTCATCTAATTATTTTACTGAATTATTTTCTTTAATTGTTCGAGTTTCCCGACTATTAGAATTTTATCAGTGTCATGAATTTTGATCATTTTTTCGCCATTGGATTTATTCCAATTTCGTTAGTTCCATGGTCTCCTGACCTCAGGCGTATATGTGTCTGGTTTCGTATTTATTTTGTGTAATTTCGCGTGTTCGAGGTCACGAAGACTGATCGATTTTTCGCGTTACTGTTTCGAGTCATTGAATGACTTTGAGACGTTTATGTAAAGTATTTCTGATGAAATCTTTTCCGACTATTAACAATTGAGTTCCGTAACTCGGTTGTTTTCGATAATTTATTATTTCCGTTGAATAATAACAAATCGAATCTCATGACTCAGTTGTTTGAGGTTTATTAATGTGACTTCCAATTATTTCTTTATTAATTTATTTTGAAAACTAATAGACTCCAGAAGAAAGTTGTAATAACTTAATTAGACGACAGTGACTCGATATAAAATTATATTGTGTATTCAGTAACGCTCGATTGATTAAGGAGGTGATATGATTTTTTTGTATCGAGACTTGATGGTTAATTAAAAATCATTCTGCCCGACAATTTCAGAGTTCAATCATTTCTTTATTTTGTCTATCCCAGTTGCATCCCCTTTCAGCTTGTATTCGATTTTAAATATTTATGGATCGAGCAGCAAGGAAATTAGAGACTGGAAGCGGAGAAGGATTTTGTCGATGGTCATTGCGATAAATGGCCTGACGCTTGACTTGAGGATTTTTAATTTTGATTTTATTTTGGGTGTTTTCCTGCTAGAGAGCAGACTAATAGATCGAGGCTTCCGTGCACCTCCTGAAATTACGCCGCAATATATGTTCTCATAAAGTTTCCGAGATATTTCCATTTTCATGTTTTTCGAAAAAATGCGATGTGCGCCTTCTCTAATTAAAAAAAATGAATCTATCAATTCGGAATCTTGCAAAAAGATTCCTCTTACCACTGCAATGTTTAGTAGTGGAGATGGGCTAGATCTGATGATTCGTTCAGAAGATATTCAACTTTGTATCTGAAACGATTTCCTTCAATAGCTGAAGGCGACTGAACTGATTTCATTTCTCTTTTTGTTTTAAATATTCGTTACATTGTGTCCTACTTATACGAACCAAAGAGAACGCATTACAAAGACAATATGAAGAAATCATTTTCGTGTCCATCCAGAAGCCAACCATCAATGAAATTGATGGAAAAATATAATAAATAAATAAATAAATAACATGTGAAGTATATAGGACATCATATATCTCCCAGTTTTAAATAGCAAACCCATTTTTCATTCGAACGTAACCTGTTCGCCTTCATTGGATTTCACTGGAAAGATGCGATGAAAATGAGTTCTGGTATCAAACTGAAGATTTACAGATCGTTAATAAGTATTTCTGTGGATGAATGCTCCGTTAATCCATGTACTAATGCTACTTAGAATGTCAACCATAACAAAGAATTTGCCATGACCTCGAAAGTTCTGTGATTGGAAAGAGGGTCAATTCAACTAGACTCGAATTGGTATCATGAACAATTTCATGAAGCATATTACGACGTAGTGCTAGTGAAATTGTTCATATTTTAATCGTATTAGGAGAGTTCCGAGGATTCTATCAAGCCACTGCTAGAATATATCGAGAACGGTACCCTCATCACCAACGTCATCCCACAGATGCAGTAATTTGTGATATGTAACTGAACTTGCAAGGAGAAGACGTTTATCGATGACGACAACCACAACAATAAGGTATTAATTCTAATTAACCTCGAGCAGGTGCCATTCTCGCTATGATTCGAAGAAAGTTTGAATCTTCAGTTTGATACCAGAACTAATTTTCGTCGCATTATTAGAGTAAAAACGAAGGAATTGACATGAATAATGACTCATCTGAAAACAATTCATCAAGGCGAACAAGTTTTATTGCGGTGAAAACTACGGTTGGCATTTTAAAATGCCCCTTATGCTTGCAGCTGGTACACATAACTTTCAAAGCTGAAAAAAATGCATGCAACAAATGGGCACTCAGAACTCTACAAATGATGTTTCAAAAAAGTTCCTCTCCCTTGCCATCCTCAGGAGATATTTAAGTGGATTGTTTCAAATGAGATATTCTGTAATAATGGTTCTCAGTCAGAACGCGGAGGTACAAACCGTCAAAAAGGGTTGAGGAAGCAATGTTACCGACACGTCTCAGGTAAATTCTCTAGTGGGCCATGCTGCTTCCGTTTCGGACTGAGTGACTATCATTTTGGAAATTCTTGAATTATTTTTTGATTCCAATAAAGTCACGAAATCTCAACGAGGTAATTAAAGACTGGACTTGTTCAGGAATTGAAATACTCACAAAAATAATTTCCCTCTACACGGGCCGACGCCACCGCTACGGTTTGTCTATATGATGATCCAATCCTGATATAACGTCAGAGTCATTTGAAGCGATTTCCTCTCGAAAAGCATGAATTCACTCCCGCTTGATTTGCTATATGGTAATTCCAGCTACCCGATGATATCGCGATTACGACGACAACCAAAAAGAGGCAAATGTGGAAACGATGGAGCCCGAAGAAACTGCTGGAAAGCCAAGAAGAAATAGAGAAACAAACAAAGTGACGTGCTTCCTTCATGTTGATCGGCTCAATTAATTATTATAATTTAAGTGTCGACTTGAAGTGATTTTTTTGCCAATTAAAATTGACGTTTCAAGTTAGTGTTGAGTGTTGGTGGAGTTATGTGGGAGTGCACTCACGTGCTATTGCGCTTGTTTGTCCAGTTAACTTTTCCATTTTTGACGTCAGTTGGCTTGATGTCCGAAACCGAGGGCTTCATTTGCGCATGTCAGGCTGGCGTGATAAACACCCTGGTCTATCGGAGCCGTGTTATGGATTTGCAATTTCCGGATGTTAGGTGTCTGGCTTCCAAACAGTTCCCGGCCACTCTGATGCATCTTATGCTGACTTATCCGACGTTTGCATTGACAACTTAAGACGAGAAACGGCTGAAATGCCAGTTTCTCCTGTTTACGCTACGTCAGTTGAACCACGGGTTTAACGTCAGGCTGATCATCCAGATCAGGGGCTCCCTCGGCGACATGACACAGTCTTTTATATCTGCCCTTGAGGTGATTCCAGGTTGCAGATGCAATGCCTTAATATTGGCTGATTCGATGCAGGAGGCTGTCATTCATGGTTCTCTTCGCCTACTTAGACAGCACAATTCTGGGCTGCACTACAGCTTACCCTTTGTTTGGAGGAATCGCTATGGTAGTGCGATAAACATTAGTTTATATCGTTAGCTTACTGAGCGACCTTCAAGGGGAAGTCGTAGTTCTCGAAGACCGTTCAGTGATCTTTTGAAAACGTGTAAATTACCGAAGCTATCAGGATTAAAATAGTATATTTACAGTCCGAGGCGAAACCGAAGAATGTTAACACAGTCGTCAGAATAGATATTGTCGGCCGACTGACAAATCCTATTTTTCGTTATTGACTTCATGGAGAAGGGTTGCACAGCGGCCATAAGCCGTTGCTTAGCGGACTGCCGGACCTAACAACTTATGAATTACTAAAATGTTGACTCACAGAAAAAGGGAAACTCATTTGTCATAGGTTATTGAACTACAATTAAGTATGAAAAATTATTCTTTCTTTTCCACTTAGTACAAATGGTCGACTATATATACTTAAATAAATTTTCGCGATCTTTATGAATTTCGCTACAATTTAAAAGTCAGAGCAGAGCTGCTGATACTACTGAACAGGCCAAGTCGCATGCGAAAACTTGCTTATCGAGTGTTATTCTCAGATAAAGGTGTTAATATTAGAATTACTTTTATGCGTTGAAAGTTGAAATAATTGAGGGGGTCGATTCAATTATACAGTGAAAAGCGCTGGCAAGTTTTGGAGGTCAAATGATCATAAAGTAAAAATCGAAACCTCAAGAGTGTATTATTTTAACAGTGACATTATAATTATTTTTACCGGGAAAAAATTCAACCGAAATAAAAAAAGGTTGACATAGACATACTTTTGATGACGATAGTGAACTTATATATCCAACGTATATATTGTAAATGTAATTGTTATTGGGGTATACCTACTTGTGACATTCTCGGAAATACCATTGAGAGGCAAGTGAATGAAAGTGATTACTCCAAGCAGGAATTTTTTTTTGAAAACATATCAGCATTTCCTTACATTTCCATCTAATGTCGAAGAGTTGAAGAGAATAGCGCGTAACAAATATTCGTTCGGCGCAGAAATAGAATTTGGTTTGTGCGCTTTCATTGATCAATCTCATATACGACAGTAATTCAGAGAGTCAGCGCCACTGAAGTATTTAAAGCGTCATATCGTTGGTTGCCAATAGACAGAGACGGCCCGCTGACACTGCACCGGATAAATGGATAATCACTATTCTGTTGTTACTGTTGGGGTGGTCAAACAGCGTGACCATGTGCATAGACCTATGTGCGTACTGCGGCTTCGTGTTTTACACAGCAGAGGTTGTAACGTCTCATTTGTTGAAATTTTGTGTAAATATTGAATTTATCGTTGTATCATTAAAAGAAATCCCATTTCTTACCTACTAATCTGTATATTTGTCATTAATAAATGCAGTTTAAATAATTCGTAACACGTGGATTGACTGGAAGAAGTATACTATATTCTATGGTCTCGATATTGCTTCAACAAGTGATCATATGGCGAAGCGCATTGGACCTAATTGGCGCAAACGTGCGGTAATATGAATATCTCCATATTTACCCAAAGCGTCTTCATAGGTAAAATTAATTCACTGTTATTATTAACCATGATAAATGTATCGGTTAGGGCCTTCATAAACAATAATCATTGAAATATTGAAGTCTCTAAGAAAAATCCATTCTTATTCTCTCGGTACCCAAAACCTGGAAAAGAAAAGAGAAAATAGGAAGAAGGGGGAAAATACATCGGAAAATAGGTCTCAGGTAAAATCGGTTGTCCCTGAAGTTCTTTAAAAACCCCCCCCCCCCTCCCCCGCCGCGCCAATCTCGATGATCGTGGAACGAATATCCACCAAACCATTCTTAATGTTGATGTACACCCTTCATTATACAGTACAGGATAAGATAATTTATGAAATCGTGGGGTCTAGCATGCGAGTAATGGGCTAAACCAAGAGACCCCACGAGCTGGACTTAACGGCTGGACTGGACTCTCCTACGAGACGATACTTGTCCCCACAAAAGCTAAATTTTTTCAACTTTTCGAGCTCAAAAGACAATGGCTATCAAGTTTCTTACACGAAATACACTGGTATGGGTTAAAAGCACATTTGTTATTAGGGATCACTATAAAATGTACTTGTGTTGAGTAAGTAGGTAGCTGTCTTCAAAAAGATCAAATTCACTCAATTTAAGTACACTTTTTTATCACCTTTAAAAGCTAAACTCCACCGAAATATAAGCTTGTACTGGTTCTTTTTCTTTGCTTGTATGAAAATCGTTATCAGATATTCGAAATATTCGAAAATGAAAATGAATTTGTCCTATATGGATAACTCATAGTGCCATGATTTCCCTTTGGAGTATACCTCAAATGAACCAAAATATGCTTTAGTTTTACCACGAAATATTCGGGCGAAAGTCTCTTCTTCCAGCATTAAAGGACGTCACCTTCCCCTGAAAATTTTCACTAATTCGCATTTCTTTTCTTTAAACGACATGCGCTCAGACGGTGAAAGTTTAATCAATGGAAAATCACCGCGGGGTTCCAATTCTAACTTTAAAGAAGTACCTTCTAAACGTTTACATTAACATATTCGAGTTGTCTCATCTCTCGTCTCATGAGTCAAACAGTTGCGTATTTGTTTTTCCTTCAATTGCCCCGACTTATTTGGTATTTGCTCAGTAGGGCATTAGTAGCCGAACTCTGGAGATCAATTCCCAAATCCAATTTAATTTTCTCCGTGATGAAGCATAGAAAACTTTTTGAACCCTGAAGTTATTTTGTGTTATTGTATAACAGAGGTAGGCATGCGGAGCTCTCGGAGCTACTCCAGTTCCCAACCTACATTACGCTGAATTCTCCCTAGCCATGAAGTTTATGTCTGCACTCTCTTCAGAGCTGTGATGCCCTCCGCGTAGGCAAGAGTAGTGGGGATAGTCGACAAAAACTTGGTGGTGGGAAAAGTGAAGTAGGAAAATGTTGAATTTCTATGATGGCCACTTTTCTTTAATTATTACATTTTTGGTGTTAATTTTTCATTGGCAATAGTGTTACACGTTGCATCCAGATAATCACGTTTCCCAGGCCCTGCCTCTGGAACGGTTTCGTTGAACCCACGCCGTAGAGAGCATATAGCTCTTCCACACATGCCTGCGCCTTCGGCTTGGATGTTAATTCGGCATGTGGGGAGTTTCACGAAAAATTTCATGTACTCGTTTTTATAGGACTCATTCTGTTTTACAAAAAAGGCTCTATGGAAAAGTTCACTCCATAGTACGAAAAAAACGAAATAATGCGAGGGACTTTACATATACTCAACTTTTCGGGGCTCATATTTGATGGTTTCAAGTAGACTATCAGCTCCTTGTAATAAAATTGTAATATTGATCAGTTTCGAGTGGATTTTTTTGGAAATAAAAACTGATTTTTCATCAGTAAAAAGACGATCAAATTTTGAAAAAATTATAATTCGGTCAACATTTTTTTTGCTGAAAATTTAGCTCAGGCATTCTTATCCTACACCCCGTAGAAAAAAGTTGCAGCCGAAAACGGAGACATCGATTTTCTTTCGATTGGTCATTTTGCGGAAAATTTATAATTTAATACACATGTGAAGTGTGTGACCTTGGACGAAATATCACCTAAAGTTATATCTCTAAAATTAAGATGAGGCGTGGTATTCAATTAAATCATTTACGATGAATGAGTGATGAGGGAGGAGGGCGTCGGAAAAGGGAGACATATGTGGTAATGAACAATTCTGGAGGAACTGCAATTAAAATGGATTGTTATATATTATAACCTTAATCCGAGTATTCAATTTGAGTATACTCCTCAACATCACGAAACAGGGGATACATTTTCGTAACTTTCGAATGAATTAAGGTGTGGGCCTGAAGCGGCTGGAAAGGGAAAGTAAATAACGATACGGGGCAATATCAAGTATAAATGATTAATCTATGCTGCAACTCAGTATTTAGCTCAACACAATTGTTACACATCAAACTCTTGCCTTTTACGCTTGATCTAGCTGCAAATTCTACCTTGTCACAATATTTCCGTAGATCTCGCGTGATAATATTTTTGTCTTGACTAGTCAGTGTACCATTATGGTATTAAAATTTTTGCATTGCTATAATTTATTATCAAGGAAGAATTTCTGACTACTTTAGTCAAGAGGAACTGATTCCAAATTCAACTATTTGAGCCGTACTTTTAGTATTTGTGGCGCAACAGGATTCCCACTTCGTGAAAGACGTTTTCCTTCTGTCTTGCCTACTTCTGGCACCAAAAGTTGCTTAGGGTATGTTGGGATGGCCAGAAATAAATAAAAGTTTGTCCGGAAAATATAAATGCACATTTTTGTTTTTTTCGCCTATCCTACGGCACTAAAACTATAAACCATTTTGCCAGAAATGAAAATGGTGTTTGCAGAAATCTCCACAAGTTCAACAGCCAGCTTTCAGTACCTGCTCAAAAGGGAGATCATAAAATGATTTTAAAAAGTGTATAAGTTAAGGAATTTAGTATGCAAGTAAGAGCTAGATTGCACGGTCGCCATTTGCCGGTACCGGTCTAGCCAGGACTTAAGGAAGGAGAAAAATCTAATTAGGGCAGGTAGCTCCGTTAAGTGGGTAAGGCCTCTTTGCTAGCTCGCTCTAGCGAAGCTCGAGAGTCGGCCCTGAGCTAAATGAGCGGAAGATGCCGGGGTATGCTTCCATGTTCATACCGATCGCGTGCACTAAGTATGCTTTTCTCGTAATAATGATTTTTTTTGTGTATTCATGCAACATTTTTTCTCTTTCCATTTCTTTTTCAATTTACTTTGTCAGCTCTTTAATTTTAACAGTATATCGATGCAATTTTCTTGAAAATGAAATTTTTCTCTTTTCAAGTACCGTGTTTTCTACCTACGTTTTTTTATTTACTTTGTCAACTATTCCACATTCAGTTCAACTTTCATTTTGCTTATGTTATCGTTTAAGGTACTATTGCGATCCAGAACTTTATCCTGTAAAATTGAATTTATTCAAATTAAGCCTACAACTAATGACGGTTTCAAAATTTTTTGTGATATAAGATACAAGCTGAGAATTTTTCTTATATTTTCTACCCGATTTGCTAGTGAAGCCGATTGCTAGTTCGTTTTCTTGTCCTTTTTCCCCTGCCTTTTGGCCATGCGGATGCACTCGCCAAAGGAAATGTGCCCCCCTCCTCTTTGTATCTTTTCGCGAAACCGTGTGATCATGGGATTAATTTTCTCGCTAGGGATCTATTGCGATCTAATTGGCGTAGGGTAGTAGGGTTGTGTATTAGTTTGGGTTGAAATTCAGTGCCATGTATAAGTCACTTTTCCCGCCGAGGAAAACTGCGGAAAGTAGCCGTCTTTTCGTTCTGCAACCAACTTTTCTTGTGTGCGCCGCGCCGCCGAGGCATATTCCTGGTGTTTTAGCTGCCATGTGCGACTCAAGTGTTTATGTTTGGCTTATGTTGCGCCCAGGACCGTCGCGAATTACCCGAATGCCTGTAGCGATATTTTCTGTGAGAAGAATTTCGTTTTTTTCTCCCGTACATCCTCAACGCGTGAATCTCCGTCGACCTGAAACCGCTGCACCCTTTTTTGGGGAAATTAGCGAGTGTCCGTAGTAGTGAAATTTCGAGTCTCTGTCTTTCTGGATGCCTTGCAAAACTCACGCCCGGCTTCGTTACTTTTTCGGCCTCACTTCTACTATGTTGATTTTCCTAGTGTTTGGTACATTTTGCGGATTCGCCCAGGATATCTCTTTCCGCTTACCACCCTTTCCTTTTAGGCCTTTTATTTGTTCCCAGTTCTATCTTTCTTTTGTAATTGTGTATGCTTTCATAAATATAATTGCTGCTTCAATTTACTGATTCGAGTTTCGTTATTTTCCGTTTTATTTTAAGTTTCCGATGCCCGAACCCCTTACCCATTTCGATTCACCCCTCTTTCCATAACCTCACCTCCGAGCAACGCGGGAAATTACCATCTTTTCTCCGATCATTCTCTGATTTTAATTTACATTTTGGTCACATTTCAAGTAATCAGTATCTTTAAATTCTTAGGTCAATAGCTTCAGTTAGGTTCGACTCAAATCTTCATTTCATTGCATCTCACACGCTCGGCTTCCCTATGCTGTTTGGACTTATTTTTCCGAATTATTGGCAGCTGAGGCAATCATTCGGCATCAGTTCCGACGGCTCCCATTTTTTCGCCTCATCAATATAACATAAAATCTTAACGAGGTAGCTTTGAATCGGATTGCCTAAATTTTTTGGTCCCTCCCATTCTTAAATCGTAATGTGGCAAGTGGCGCATTCACTAACCGACTTGGAGCACGTTATCCTTTTTTGTTTCATTATAACGAACGTGAGCTAGGGAATGGGTAACAAGAGAGTAACCAAAGAAGAAAGATGGTGATATGTAAAAAAAAAAACGGAAAGAAAAGGTTAACACGTTCACGTGGGCAGAGATTCCGTGAAAATCAAAGTGCATAGGCATCTTCCGAGAATCAGAAGACCAGTTGTGAATCGCTTGACACACCGATAGTAGAGCTCTATTGCAATCCATAAAGCGTGCCAGTTGGGGAGCAAGTAATTCAAATGGACATCAATGAAGTGGAATTCAATTTGTAGTAAGGGATGCTCAATAAATGAACTGAATTCAAACTTAAATATTTCTGAAATGATTCATACCGATAGAAGTGGAGAATTAAATGAAAATGTCAGAGCAGGAATATCCAATGATGACTCCGAAATGGAAGAAGCTAGCATCAAAGAGGACAAGTTTTATGAACTTGATAACAAGGATACTGACCCGGGAAATGAAATTGAATTAATATGGCAGTGGCTTATCTCAGGGAAGAGGACTCTCCACATACGAAGCATTGGTAGGGATCCAGTAGAGACCAGCTTGAAGTAAGTAGCGCAATCTTCCACGAAATACAATCAGCTCCATTGACTCTAGTCTTACAACCAATGCGAAGGCAGGTATCACAATAGGAAATATGATTCATATTAGCGTATTTTTACATAGACCATGAGTTGCTGTCTTTCAAGAACTAAGCCTTGGCGAAATTATCAGAGCCAGATCATGTACTGCGTTATTTTCGGATCTTCACTCGAGCAGCCATTGGACGACCTTGTCCGATAATCTGACAAATTTGTTCGAATCTTACCGTAGCAGATTTTCTGCTCAAGTACTTTCAGCTGTATTATAATGCACAAAAGTGAATCTTAACAAAAAAAATGGAAATATTTCTGAACTTTTCGATGTAGGTGAATAGATATTTCATCAGGTCTCGGTAAATGACATCAAAACAAGCATTCTGGGAAAAAAATGAACCGGGCAAGTGTTTTTTGTGATATATCATAAAATTTTACCAGAGAAACTGTAATATCTTTACAAGTGTGACGTGAGGAGTCTCAAATCGCTTATCTTCGCTACTTGGGTCTCTGAATCCGCAACGATAGAATGGATCTGGTTGGCGACCTTCTCAGTTCAAGAAAACTTAGCGAAGCAGTCTCACGATGATACTCGAATCCGGTTCCGTTACTCAACCGTTGGATGGTGTTGAGACGGGATCATTGATGATTGCAGAAGAGTTTGGCGAAGAAACCCATGGGAATGCTCAGCACTTCTCTGAACCTCAAATCATGATCAGACTCGGACCCGGGCGGTTGGTCCTGAAAAATAACCTTAATGTTGAAAGTGGTGGACATTTAGTCCAGCTCACATGCGCACAACTCATACAACCGCATTCCGCTGAACACGCAATCTGATATTGTGTATTTACCTTGAATGAACATTATCAATAGATTACTTTTATATTAGCATTAGTGTTAAAAGCCTTCCCCTGGAATATCTGTTCCCATGCCGACATTGAGCGAACTCCATTAGAACTCATCCCACCGCAGTTAGCTAAGACGAGGGTCAACTTGGCGACCCGGAGATTCGATTCCAAGTATTGCTCAGGACTATCCAGAGCCCGACAACAGTGGAATTATTGGAAAGCGGAAACCCTAAACCCGCACGTTGTGCTATTACGGGATATATTGAGTGTCTTGGAAATCCGACATCCAAAGAAGAAAAGCAGATTTGTCGCTGTTCCCAATAATCAGTACGCGTCAAATCAAAATATGAAGAATGCGCTTATGAAGAATATGAAGAATCTCTATACCGAGATTTGAAATGGGGGATGATATCGAAAGATTTAGAAACTCATTACAGTATGCTCGGGAAATGTTTGAGGGACACGATTGGAAATTGTTCATATATCAGTGCTTAATCAAATTTGACCATGACTACCATTGTGACTATCGAGGAGCTGATAGTCAAACTCCGACTTACTTACGGTACCCGAGATAACCACTGACAAATCCTTGCGACAATGTCCCGATTAATCTAACAAGAAAGTGAATCGGTATACGAATTTTCTGCTGCATTCCGAGCTTTAGAAATGAGAAACGTGAGGGCTACAATATCGAGTCAGTGGGGCCGCGAGCCAAAGCAGGGTCAGCCTGACAGGGGAAAAGGAGGGAACTCGGCCAGATAACACACCGGAGTCAGAGTGACTCGAAAGAGCACCGAAACTAAGGCACCTCTAAGCAGCTCCGGAGGGAAAAATGCGACCCCTCGAGATCCCTCTGTTACCGGTGCCAAGAGATAGGCCACTTCTCACGCGAATGCAGGGCTCCATCACCAGTCCCAAGGGCCCCAAGGGAGTTTATGGAAATAAATTAGGAGGAGAAAATAAGTCCAACTCCCCAGTCAGGTATACTCCTAGCAGGGACGTGAAGGCTGGGTATATTTCGATGAGGCGCAGCCGAGGGGGGGGGGGGTTTCGTACATATCTAGCTATAGTACCCTCGAACAGAAGGAAGATTTAAAATTCAGTTGATTGAATTGGAAGGAATCAAAAGTGTCGCAACGGAGGCAAACATCAAGGCATTCAAAGGCGAAGTGGTAGACGACCGTGAGCAGGGAAGACGTAAGAGGGCAGAGGAAAAAGACGTTAGCGCATGGTGGTTGACTTCCGTTGTCTCATCGAAAAGATGATTGCCGGCGCTTAGCCCCTGCCTAACATTACGGACATCTTGGATCAATTAGAAAGTGTGATGTACTTTTCTACTTTTGATTTAGTATCCGGATTCCACCAAATCTCGTTAGCCAGGGATTTAAAGTTGGTCTCTCATCATACTAAGCAGTTTGAAAGTGGGCCCATGTGGTGGTAATGCGGGAAACAAAACCAGAAACGGGGCCGACCGCTAAACAGACCAATAGAGCAGGGCGGCAACGGTCAGGTAGTCGGGAGTCTATTGCAAGGGTTAGAATAATCCTCTTATCCTAATGGGTACCTAATTAGCCAACTAGTTGTTAGTTGTCCCCGACTAGTGAAATGGATTGCTTTTTGACTGCGCAACGAACGTTTTTGGCCATAGAGACCCATCTCCGGGATAAAACTCATCGTGTTGGGGTGCATTAAGGGTTGAGAATCGAGTCGGTTCTCGTAGGCCCCATCGCACGTGCCTCCATGAGAAGTAGTTCTAGTTTTGGCTCACGATGAGATTGCTATTACTAGGCATCTTCGAGTTGGGGTGGAGTAAAACCATAGATAACCTCGGTAACATGACTGGAAGGTATAGGAGGAAAAACCAACTATTCGGCAAAATAAGGAAGGGACAAAGGAAAATCTGCAAAAAGGCCACGGTGAACCTGATTAAATCCAAAGAAAAATTGAAAAAGTATTATCGAAGGGTCAAAATGGAGATAATGGTGGTAAGAGACCCTGTCGGTTTGGAGGGAACCAAAAATACAGAAACGAGGCAATGACTGGAAAGGACCCTATTGCATACTAGAGATGGTAGAAAAGAATAATATGAGGATACAGATGGAAAGAGGATCGAGGGTACTACAGCAGAGCGAGGTGAAGAAAGCCCGGATACGGAATATGGAGCATTCAGGTTTCGGCAGAATGTGCGACACCATTCTTCGGATTTTATGTTTAACTCTTTATTCTCCTTAGGAGATAGTCTAACATATATACTCCTTTTTTCCTCTCTCCTTCCTCTCGTCTTCTCTACGAAAGAATGAGAACAGCTACAATTACGAGGAGGGAACATTTTCGGAAAGACAGGGGGAAAGGGGGGCAGTGAAGGAAAAATTATCACGCTGTTCTCTGGAGAAAAAAAATATGAAAATAGTATAACTGGGCGAAATTACCAAACTTGTGCAAAGTTCTATAATTAATATACTAGTTTGGGATATTAACTGGATATAACTAATGAAACAGAGAATGAGAATGGAAAATAAACGAGTACGAAGAAGTCGTTCCCTGGTCGTTAGCTGAATGGTTATCCCGATCGAATCAGTTCAATAGTTGATGCGAAAAAACAATTAACATAAAGAAAGTGCAAGTGGGGAGATGAATTTAATGGGAATTCGTGGTATTTGGAAGAATTTAATTGAAATAGTAGGAAAAATGAAAACAGTACTTACCGCGACACAAGTGCTCCCCAGTGTCCAAATAAATCTAACTACTATTAACCTTATGCAAAACACTTTGAAACCACGCGAAGGGAAAGAGAACAATAATAATAAGAAAGGGACTGAATAACCGTACATGCGATAGAACTTTATACACCGAGGCGAAAAACATAACTGACTAAAGATGTTTGGACTTGGAAATACCAAGCCCTACATTACTCTGACACCTTACATCTAAGCCATACCCTACACACTCTTTGTCACATCTTGTTTTTGGAGCCGGAAAACGGAAAAATCCAAGGGGAGCCCAAATGTTTGCCAAAAGCTACTCCGGGTTACACAAAACTCTCTAAGCGTGTCGAGACAACCCGGATAAGTCCGCTCATTTTGCACCGAAGAGATTTTCCCCATTAGACTGAAAACAAGGAATATTTGTTCTTTTCTTTCAGACTCGCCGACAGCCCGCCGACGGAAGAAATTAAGACTCATGAAATTAAGGACGGTAACGGAATAGTTTCAATAAAATGTACTGATTGGCTACTAGTAAATCAGTATGAATGATTTACTAGTCAGTAATCAGTAATGATTTGCTACACCACGTGGAAAATGCTCACCCATATCGCTGTGGGAGAATTTCTGGGGTTAAGCTGAGTGCGGTATGCTCAGATCTGAAAATTACTGTACAGTCGTCCCACAACTGAAGCAGACAATGAAGTCATTAGATATGTATTAAATGACGCCCGCGCGCATTTTTCCACATCACTATCAGAAGACGAGGAGCGGTCGAAGAGGGTAGTCTTGGGATTCATAGGGCAGCTTAGTAAAGTACTTTTTGGGTCCATTGGTCAGGATGACGCGCAGTAATTATAACACACGGATCGAAGTCCTTATAGATAAGACTAGCGATACCCTGATGCTCATAGCTAACGTCATGGGAAAGCCAGCCGCCAAGGACAAATCACTCTGCGGTGGGGCGTCTCACGGGGTGGTAGATGTGTCCCGAATCTGGTGGGCGCCGCGAAAAAAAAAGGATTGGCGGATAAAGACCATTGCCAAAATCCAAGATCATTGCATAAAAATTGCATTTAACTTATATTGATGATTCTTTCCACGTGAGGAGTCTATCTCACATCGTTCATTTTTGCTGTTTGGGATCCGTTGCTGAACTGTTGGATGGTGTTGAGACAGCATCATTGATGATTAGAGAAGAGTTTGGTGGAGAAGCCCGTGGGAACGCTTAGCTAAGCACTTTGTGGCAGAAGCCTGTCTGAGGCTTCTCTGAGCCTCAGATCACGATCAGTCCCGAACCCGGCCGGTTGATCCTAACAAATAACTTTATCGTTCCAGGTGGTGGACATTTGGTCCAACCCACACGCACACAACCCATACCACCGCGTTACGCTGAACCCGAGGTGTGATACTGTGTATTTACCTCGGACGAACATTATCAATCCGCCACCTTTAAATTACTATTGCTGTTAAGTGCCTCCCACTGGAATATCTGATCCCATTCCAACGTTGAGCGAACTCCCCGTAAGCTCATCCGGTCGTACTTAGCGAAGACGAGGATCAACAAGCAAAAGATATACATGCAGTCAGAGACAGTTCAATTGATGGAGTTTCTGTAGAAAGTCTTTCCTGGAGATTATGTTGGACGTCATGGCCAGGTGGTTGCTGACCTGAAAGAGATTGTGTACAGCCAAGTGATAGTTGTAGAAGTTGAGGAACACAGATGATCCGGGTTGTATATTGAAATGTTAATTGTACGAACTGAAACAGGGGTTCAATGGTATGAGATAGTGAGAGATGAATTGTTGATGATTGATGTCATTTTTATTTAAAAATCTAATTGGTGGATTATTATTTCTTGCGATCTCGACATACCCTGTGATTTTTTTGCTGTAAGTTTCTTGATTCAATCCAATGCGTGTTACGATCTGACTCATTGGAGGACAGCCAAGCGTGTTGTATGACATTTGAAGGGAACTAGAAGCTATCAATTGGTTTACAAGAGGACTGGAAATGATCTCCATGGTTCCGTCAATGCAGATTGGAGCAGAGTTCTGGGCGATGGTCGGTCTTTTTCTAGATATACCTTGTGACGTGACATTTTCAAAACGACTGAAAATGCCCATCACCTTCGCCCTTCCTCCCTTTGTCCTCCTCGCCGATGCAAGTACTCAACAAAATTGGGACCTAAAAGAGGTTGCCGGGCACCAGCTAATTTTTCCGATCGAGAAACCAGCAACTCGAAACTTAAACCTAGATTAAAACCGCAAAACGTGTCACTAACCCGCACTTAGACCTAATTCAGCGAAGGGGTTAAGGGAGAGGTAACGGATGCCTGCGCTGCTCAGTGTGCTAGGTTGTGGAGAGAGGGGTGGAAAAACGCGAAATGTTCCAAAAGAAATCCTCAAACTCCCCTAAAAGTTCCTCTAAAAATTAGCAATTTTATTTAATTGACTCGAACACTGCTGCCGGAAATTTCCCAGTTGACCGAGGCCAACGGTATGTATTTCACCCGCCGTAGCGGTAGTAATTTCCCAAAAAGAAAACCCCCTTAAGCCCGCGAGGCACCGGAGAGTGCTCGGGATTCCTCTGAAAATTCAGGACCATATAGAAATAATTATTTGTAGAGTTGAACGGCGGATAAATTATAAATTTTGATTCCACGTAATTCCGCGGACCCTTGCGAGAGGCCCGGGATTCATCCCAGAAAATTAATGGATGATTGCTAATTAAATGTGAACTTATAAGCCACCGAGGAAGTCCTCGGAGAGCCGAGAAGAGGCGATACGAGAGAGCGAGAGAGATGGAGAGTAATGTGCGAGAGAGATCGCACGACACCCAACGTTCGCGGTACGCGTTATGGAATTTTTCCGACGGTTTTATTTTCACCACGCCTCAATGCCTTCACCGATTGGCATCGGATAAATTCCATTGCCGACGGGAATAACCCACGAGTATTCTCCCAAAACCGGGGATTTTCACCGTTCAGGGAGATCGCGATATCTCCGTTTATGTAAAACGGGATTCTCGCAGCACCGTTGGGCTGGAATTCTCGCTTAACGTTGAGCGGAGCAGAGTGGGGGAAAACACTCGAAGCCGCTACGGCCTGGACACCCCTCAAGGTTAACCGAATGAATTCCGAACTTTCCACGGGGATTTTAGGCGGTTTCCCCCGGGATTTTCACGCCCTTTTTCACGCGATAAGTACCCAATCCTCCACAGGGACGGCCCTGTGGTGTGAACAAATTTCCCTACGCGCGATCAGCCGTGGTTTTCGATTAAACCATGGCTGAAAAACACTTGCGAACACATCAACGGAGAGAAACACTATTCGATCCGTTGATCGAACAGGATCACTTTTCACCCGCGAGCCGAAAGCCTAATCCGTTCTCCAGTAACCGGCGTTACTGGGATAAATTTATAAAATTATCCTCACTTTTCCACGCGGCTTGCGTGTCGTGTGTGATCCTCCCATTGTCTTTTCTCCTTTCTGGGGAACGTACTGTGGCTCTTGTGTCCTGGCGATAACTGCCAAAATTATGGCGGAACTCATGCCCCACCGGGACGTTAGTTCCGGTGGATTGAACGCGGCGGCGCTAATTTCTCCCCATTCAAATTTGAATGGGGGAACCAATTTTTATCGATTTTCCCTAACGACCCTAATTATCGTGGCTATTCTTTTCCGGTTGTTTTCCGCGGGCATCCGTGGACATACTAGCTCTAAATAATCTTAACTAATACGGCAATTCGGGGAGGTGTCGGCCGTAACACCCCTATCGACCTTCCAATTCCAACACTAACCCGTAAAATAAAATTTCTCACGGACCCCTCGTTTTAAGGGTGTTGGCAGTCGCAGCCAAGCTGTTCATCCCGGGAAGATTTCCCGAACGGAGTAACCCCCAAATCCACATCGGATGATAATTTGATTTTATCCCTCTTCGCGACGTGATTGAGGACCGACACTATTTCCCCATTAATTGACTAATTCCAAAATCCTTATCCAGGACTAACCTTCCCCTAAACGAATTCCTAATCTCCTGCTGATTCAGCAGGGAATACCCCCTTATAACTTTCTTGCCCTACATTCGTCTGCAATCCCACCATTATCAGAACATCTCTGAATAAACATTCTAAACTCAGACAGACAAGTCCCAGCAGAGAGTCTCCCAGCATATTTCCTAATAATAATAAAAATTACGTCGCCTCCGATCCACATCTCCCAGCATATTTCCTAATAATAATAAAAATCACGTCGCCTCCGATCCACATCTCCAATGTAGCCAACAAAGACATTGTTATGCTACTTGAACCCACAGAGCTTGTCAGATGCTTCTTTATGCCACAATCATCATCTACAACAAGATACTCATTGGCTTTAAGGACCAAAAACTCAAATCTGTAGAGATCATTAAATCAAACCTTTAACAGTACCAAACTTGGATATCACCTTCTCGTATAGTGGGCTCTCTGAGTTGATAAAAATGAAAAACTTGATGATCAGAAAAATAAGTGCAACCAATTGCGCAAAAAAAAAAATTTCCAATGCAAAAAGGGTCAACGATTCAGTCAGGTGCGTTCCAATTGCTTTTTCTTATTCAAATGTATCGAACAAGAGATGCTTCCACCACAATAGTACAATATCTCAAATCTGTACGTCAGCCAACTGCACACTTAAACTGGCAAGATTGACACTACCTGCTATATTGTGACACCTCAAGAAATTGCAACTTATGTGGGAGTCCTTATTTATATGGGTATACTTGTATTGCCACAAGTCGTCGATTTGGTAGTTGACATTCGGTGGTTGACGTGCTTACATTGACAAGATCTAATCAAATTTCAATTTATTTGCATTTAAATGATACTGGACTTCCGCTCGATCGAAAATCTGCTCTTCTCTGTGGAGATATCTTTTATTAGATACCGCCAATATTACAGTTAGCTCAAAATTACTGAGTTCTCTGCATCATCAATTATTTTGTTGTGCGCAGAGATTCTGACTTTTTCAGTATTGATATCTAAAACATCAATATTTAAAACATCATTAAAACGAACCGAGTTCTGTAGGTCTATTAGTTGAAAATTCGCATTGGAGAATCTCTGGCCATTTTGATCAGTTAATTTTTGGCTCTCTCTGTCTCAAATATTTTATTACGAATAATTCTGAATTTTGATAATTGCGGTACGATTTTAAGTTCGCATTATTCTGATTTTATGGTTAGTTTCGCAACTATTTATCGGATAAAATTAGTGTCGTGAAATTTGTGAGAATTTCACCATTGCATTTACTCAAATTTTGTTAGTTTCTGGGTCTCTTGCCCTCAGGCGTATTTGCCTCTGGTTTGGTATTTATTTCGTGCAATTTCAAGTGTTCGAGGTCACGTAGACTTATCGATTTTTGGCATTATTGTTTCGAGTCATTGAATCACTTTGATAATTTTATCCAAGATATTTCTGATCAAAACTTTTGACTTTTCCCACCACTAACCATTGAGTTTTGTAATTCAATTGTTTGGTTAATTTATTAATTACATTGATAATAACAACTCGAGTCTCGCCACTCAGTTGTTTGAGATTATATTATTTATGCTTTATTCGACTACCAATTATTTATTTATTTGTCGAAATTTATATGACAGATCAAGTCACAGAACATTAAATATCAGTCAAGAATTATGAAATCATTTTATTATAAGAAATTCTGGAGTAGGAATTTTCTATTGGTCCAAGAAACCATTTATTCTACAAGTGGTGAGTTGAGAACCACTTTTATGCACGAAAACTGGAATTGTTTCGAGATACTGAATTTACAATAAAATTACAATAATTTACAATGACATTTAAAGATCAAAACAAAACTCATGACTAGCTCTCGCGTCTGTGCAGATGCTACAATTCAAATTTCCGGTAAATAAAAGCAATTTCAGGAAATAATAGTCCTATTCAAATTTCAACAAGAGTCGACAATACCAGTCATTATCGGAAGATCTCGAAATCAATTGATAAAGAATATAATTCTTCCAAACAACTACTAGCTTCCTGCAAGGACTCGACAATAAAACAAGGGATGTCAAGCGTCCTGACGAAATAAAAAATCAGAACTGTCTTCTCAAATATAATACAACTGAAGCACGAACAATTTTTCAGAAATTCCCTAACCGCTTACCAATGCTCGAAAGTGTAGTAAGCCTCTGGGCGTTTCCAGAATTTCGCAAAATCGTCGTCGGGAAAAAATTAGTGCCCCGTACAAATGTCAAGCTTGCTTCAAAAGCTATGGCTTCAAAATGATAATTTTATTCGTAAATGCCTGCACCAGATGATGTCCAAATGATGAGTGATGGACCAGAACGACGCCAAATCAAGCGTCACTTATAAGGCTGTTAGCCAGCCTCTGATTGGCTAACAAGAAACCACAATCAATATAAGTTGATGGGTCAACAATACAAATCAACAGAATTTTTGGGTGCCTCTTGCAACAAGACGATTTTTCAGCATAAACTTGAATCTCTATTTTTCATATTTTCGAAAAATAGTCCGACAACGTTAAATGATTCAATGTCCGGATTAAATCATTACATTATGATACTATATCCACCGTAATACCTCGTCGATTTCCAGCGTCCCTAGCCATACATAATAATTTTCCAACTAGACCCGTCCGATGGTGATATCACTCAACTAATGTCGCTAAGCCTTAAAATTGGCCTAAATTCCCTTTGAGAATTGTTGAAAAAAGGTCACTGAAAGTCATCTTCGGATGACACAAAATATCCTCAAACTTGAAAATTCACTGTTGCACAAAAAAGCTTTTCTTGTATGGGCCTTTGCATTTACGATCCCAATCACCAATTTGAGGCGATTGAGATGCCATAAATGACGAGGTTGGACGCCGTAATTCATGAGGTTGGATTCCAGGGACTAATCAACGAGATTGAAATCGATTGAGTCCTGCTACATTACGAGTTCGAACTCGTAATTTACGAAATCGACACTGTAATTTACGGGATTTCTGAGCGTAATGTACCTGGTTTTAGGACGTAATTTACGTTTCCAAGACTGGTAATTTACGTTCCCAATCTCGTGTTTTAAATATAGTGTTTGCTGTACATTCTCTCTATATTACACTGTAGGATAAGCTAGGATAAGGTTGTTTTAAGATTTTCAAGAGAACGGCACAATTAATTTTGCACTGGAATTAGCAACAACCAAATATTTTATTGGAGGACCATCCTAAGTTCAAAGTTAAATAAATTGAATGCTGTCTGTTCTCAAAAAGTGACTACCTCATTGACTATGTTCGAACTATCCTGCCCTTGTACAGCAGAGGGCTTCAGCAGCCTACGGGCGACTTACCTGCCGCCTATGTTCCCTCCAATCAATCTGCTTGGTACGTTACACTCGTTTTTCAAATATGACTTTGTGAACGAATAAAGTACAATTCAATTTGAATGGCTCCACATCGAAAAGTTGCAAGGGCCAAATTGAGTCTCAAAATCGACTTTCTTGAGCTGGCAATGTTCTTCATAAAATCTATATATTCTCCATGATCCCTCATTGTTGTCATTCAATGGTAAGTGGCCACAGTTGCTTCGTAACAAAATAAAGGTAATCAATAAAATCAATAAATGGTAAATTACTTAAATCAATCGACTATTACTACTTCTCGTCTGGACATAGAAAATGACTGTCGAAAGTTGAAAATTTGACCCACATACATACATACATACATACATACATACATACATACATACATACATACATACATACATACATACATACATACATACATACATACATACATACA